>NW_024412395.1:26580958-26697878 GCF_014898765.1 Herpailurus yagouaroundi | reverse complement strand
TCTCTCTCTCTCTCTCTCTCTCTCTCTCTCTCTCTCTCTCTCTCCCTCTGCACCTCCTTGCTCTCTCTCTCTCTCTGTTTCTCTCAAAATAAATAAACATTTAAAAATATAGCTACAATTTAAGGATGAGGTTTTTTTGTAAAAGCAGGGGCAAAAATCTTAAGAGAAAAAGAGAGAAAGGAAACACATCATTTTATTATAGCCCATGTATGCTATGATGGGTTTTTTTGAGGACATTTCCCCCAGAGTGTGAAAGTAGACACACAATTCTCATTAAATGTGCCTTTCCCATAACTGGTCCATGAGCATTTCCCATGACTCTGCAGTTGAGTATCTTGGCTGGAAGAGGATCTGGCCATTAGAAGGAGGGCTCTAGATATGCTGAGTCCCAGCCGTGCTGAGAGACTTGGCACCTTTATATGCTACTTCCTAATACCAACCCCAGCATAAAATGTCATCAGAAGCCTGCATAAACATTGGACTTAGATTCACATAAATTATTTCTGTCCTAAGGTGCTCTCTGCCAGAATTTAGTAAAAACAACACTTTGAGTAAATAGAATTGGCATATAAATGTAAGAATATTAATCCAACAAAATGATCATAGAAAAATATAATCAAAAGTACACATTTGTAAATCTTGCAATGATGTGAGAGGTTTATCTTGTGCCTCTGAGTTTGTATTGAACATTTCCATAGAGTTCCTTTAAGCTGATGCTGCCAAAGTGCTTTGAATTATCAGTTGCTTTGTGGAATTGTAAAGTCGTTGAGTTTCATTAAAATGCTTAGGATTTATTTTAATAATCATATGTGTGATTAGTGCCTGTTTAGTGCTGGGTCGACAAATTCATTTTAAGAGTAAACATTGGGACAATGAAATATAATGCTAGATATGATTGCTGCTGTCAGCAAAAACATTCTTATTTTATTAAAAATCACCAACAAATGCTATGAACAGAAGATACAGTTTCTATTTATAGATATTTTCAACACTACAATATTATGGTATCTGCATACCACAGGACTATATCTAGCAGTTTTCATTTTGCCAAGGGTATGTACATATACAAAGAGGTACAGAGCCCCCCCCCCCTTTTTTTTATATGTGCACATGTCTTTTTAAGTATAGCTCCCCCCAAAGTCCTATTTGGATATTTGCTATAATATAATAGTGCTCACACTGTCAGGCTTGAGTATTTATAAGTGGATGAAGATCTCCTGAAAATAATGATAATTTAGCTATTGGCAATAATAACATTATAACATTCTCAGTGATCCATTTTGGCTTTAAGTACTTATTAAATAATATTTATTCCTAAATTATGAACTTATAAAATTAAATGAGATTGCAACATGCAATAAAAACACATTTCTCTCTAAACTCCGATTGACTCCATTCCTCACAGATACCTCTCCTTGTGTTCATTCTGCTTTTACTGTTTTCTACTCTCTGTGAGCTCTCAGCTCTTCTCTCTGATGTGTTGATACGCTTTCCCCCAAAGCCACTCTCTTTATCTACCTTCCCTACCCACTCGTCCCCTTCTTGTTATTCTCTCATTCCCTACTGATATGGGAATAATAGGATCCCAAGGCTGTCCTTACAGTATAATTAAAGTATGAATTTCCAGGAGTTGGAAATTGCAGACCATTTTTATTATGCCTCTATAATAAAGCCAGGTAACACTGAGAGAATTAAAATGGCTTTTTCCTAGTAGATAACTTGGTAAAGATTTTTTCCCCTTGGTTCTATTGTTTTAAGAGACTGGGAGCTGAAAATGGGAATAGGTTCACCATTTCTTTTTCTGAAAACACCTCTATCTTTTACATGATATATATCCCCCTAGATCCTGGGAATATGTTGTAAACTTGTAACAGATGGTGATGAAGCTTCACATTTTTATACAATATATTTTTTTGAGATTCTGCATCTACTGTATGTATCTTCCAGGGAAAATGACCTTGAATGAATGAAGTCATAGTCGGAAGGAAAAACACCCCACAGATAGACCAGCATAGAAATGATGAGTCAATTGGGTTTTGTTTTGTTCCCTTTGGTAAGATGAAATAATTTCAGATGAAAAACAGAATGTTGAAATATAGGAAACAAAGGTCATCTTAACACTGGAGGGGCATCTGTTAATTGTTCCAGGAAAACCAGTTAGCCATATTCTATATTGAACAGAAACACACAGAAGATGGGATATCACTGTTTGCAAGTAGGAATGCTATTTGCTTCACTTGGGTAATGTTGGGGGCTTACCAAAAATTGTTCTGGCACAACATCTACCAGCATGAATGTTAGGAGGGTTCTAACACTGTGAGTGCTGATATTTTATGAATGTTTTATCACTGGCTGGAAAACAAGAAGTTAGCAATTGAATCAACAACATGTCAGACAGACAAAATATTAAAAAAAGAGAACATTAGTGGGAATTACTGATGTCCCTATTGTAAAAACAAACTGAAGTTAATAAGAAACTTGATCCTCTTAACCGATTAACAAAAGTCAAGTTTTAATTGCATGGCTTCCCAGACAAATCAAGTGGCGCTGTTAACTTGAGCATTGGTTGTTTAGAGGGTACGCTAATGGGGGAAATTACTACATATTCAGTTACCCACCTCTTTTTTCGACAGCTTCAATGCATTGCTTTACAAACCGTGGAACTGTGGAATTTTCACGTTCACACACTGTGTGCAGATGAGAGCCAAAAATTTGATCTGCAAAAGAAACAAAGATGAGCTTCATTAAAATCCAAGATTGCGTTGTTCTTTAATTTGATTCTGTTTCCATACCCACTGCATGCTGAAATCTGTGTCTTGCATAGGAATCGATTTTTTGCTTTAATTCCAAAGGGTCTATTGCAGAGATACAAAGACCGTAACTCCCTCCTTCATGGAACAAGACTGGCCCCAGAGAAAGAAAACTAACACTCTGCCATCGATTAGGCAGGGATGACAGAGTAAGTTATAGTCTCTCTGGGCATAACTTTGTTGTTTATAAAATAATGACAAGGAATTAAGAAAACTTCTACAAAATAATTAATCTTAATGATTTGGTGTCTTGACTGTTTTAGAAGAAATTTATCAATGATCACCAAAATTATAATTTTATCAGCATTTTGAAAGATTCGTTCTGTGGGTCAATGATATTTGAAGACGCAAGTTCCAGGAGATTTACTTTGAAGTGAATTTCTTAACATCTCTCCTGCCTTGAATGCCCTTCCTCTTCTCTAATCTAAGTATCCCCTTTCCTTTCTAGCTCAACTCCGACCACACTTTCTCCACAAATTCTTTTCTTCCTATCTCAGCTTTGTGTTTCCTTTGACATAGGTTCTTTGGCATACCATTTCTTCCGGATGTTAATAGGAAATTTAGGGGCGGGGGGGGGGGGACGGAAGCCTGTGATCAAAATGGTTTAGCAATGTTGGATTAAACAAAGTTAAACAAGTTTCTTTCATGTGTATTTGCAGCCTGTAATATGCCAACGTGCCCTGGGAATCTCCACAGGGGGCTGGAGGATGCGCTATTTCCCCAACTTATTTGAGTAAGCTCCTTTTGTTTCAAAGGGCATCTCTCCAGACTGATGCTTCTGAGAACATACTCTGAAACCCTAGCCTAGTCTTCTCATTTGGAGCACGATTTGTACTACCTTGCATCGTGTATTTACATTTATAATATACGGGATGTATTTTCTCAAAGCAGATGCTGAGTGTTTACGTCACCTATGAGTTTATATAGTCACCAGTGCTCAGCTCAGATTCTGGCCACAGAATTCGCTCATAGATATTTTTTATTGTAGTAAAATACACATAATGTAAAATTCCCCCCATAACCATTTTTACATGTACAGTTCAGTGGCATTAAGCACACGTACATTCTCGTGTAATCATCACCACCATCCATTTCCAGGTTTTTTTTAAAAACAGTATAGATGATTATTACTCGTAATGAAACAAATATTTAGTAGGTTCAAGGGCTTCCCACCTTGCTCAAAATGAACTCCAACTCCCTACTGCAGCTTCCAAGCCAATACGTGACCTGCCCTCCCACCCATTAATTGATTTCATTTGTGTCCTTTCTCCTCTCTCTCCCTCATCACTTGCCTGCAGCCACTCTGTCCACATTGCTGATGTTTGTCCATGCCAAGCAAAGTTCTGCCTCAGGGACTTTGTACTTACTATGACCTCTGCATGAAACTCCATTGCATTAGGGGTTTTTTGTAGCCTTTCCTACCCACTTTTTTTTTTTCACTGCCTCACTGCAATAGGATCTTGCCATGATACTTCCCTGTTTTACTTTCCTTAGAGCACTTACCTCCACCTGGCATATTAGATTGATGTGTTTATGGGTTAGTTGTTTCTGCTACTTAGAATGCAAAACCCAGAAAAGTAAAGACTATACCTATTTATTTATTTCTTTTCTTTCTTTCTTTCTTTCTTTCTTTCTTTCTTTCTTTCTTTCTTTTGGCACATGCATAAGTGGGGGAGGGGCAAAGGGATAGGGAGAGAGAGAATCTCACCCAGCATGGAGCCCCAAGAGGGCTCTATCTCACAACTGTGAAATCATGAAATCAAGAGTTGGACATTTTACCAACTGAGCCACCCAGGCATGCCTAGATTACATCTATTTCCTTTCTTACTGGGTCCCTAGTGACTAGACAACGTTTGGCATATACTAGAAGTTCAACAAACATTTATTAAATGATGGACTGCAAGACATTGTCTTAATCAGCAGTGGAGGTCGTTGATACATTTAAAAAAATCTTTGTAGTAGAAGTGGGGAGAAAAATAAAGCACAGAATAACAGAATGGTAAGTGAAATATTACAAAGGGGTAGTCAAAATGAAATGTGGTGAGACTTCATGGAAGGCATGATTTTCACCCATTACTTAGAAAAGGTGATGGCTTAAATTAAGAACAACCCAGCAAGGAGGGAAGTAACCACATCTAAAGTGACAATATAATATATTTCAATATGAAAATGCACAATTTTCATCCAAGAGACAGAAACACGATACGCCCGAAAATATCAACATAGTGTAGACAAGTTGGAAATAATCATGGGTATTTGCTTTGAATACTCGGTCAATAACAAAGGTTTGTTCAAAAACAGTGAGCTACTACCATAAGACAAAATGACATAAAATACTATTTAAGAAAAATAACCCAAAACTTCCAATGGAATAATTTAAGTTGGTTAGAGATCACAGTCAAGAAGAATTGCTACAAAATCCAAAACCCTCTAATGGAAATTATGACTCAAATCTATTTCACAAATATGTATTGAGCATGTGGCGGGACATCAGGGCAACCTCAGTGCCCATGAAAGACTTACCAGAGAAGAACTTAATCCTTAAGTAAAAGGAAGACTTACTTGAAGAGGTAAGAGTGGGGATAAAAGGCCATTGAGGGAAGATGGAAGAAAGGTACACAAACACATCAGTGATGGGAACAATGACAGGAAGAATGAGATGTGCTGAGGGAAATACTCACTCTTAGAGAAATTGTGATGTATTAAGCTTTAAAAGAAGATGAATATGGTGTTATGAAGTCTTAAATATTAAGTCAGGTAGGTTAAATTATTTGACTTGTGCAGATACCAATGATTTCTTATACATACACTATTCTTTCACCAACTTCTTTCTTGTTTTTAGATCCATTCATAAGACAGAGCCTGAAAATGTTCCTTATTGGCTTCTGCCTTCCTTGCAACTCTTGGTGGTTAGAGAGCTCTGATCAGCAAAATTTAAGGGGAAATGACTTGGGAAACTACAAGAGATTTTTTTTTTTGTCAGATAAAAGGAGAGGGGTGTATTAAGGCACTTTTTCTTTTTCGTTCCTGCTTTGAACATCACCGTGCAATCATGCGATGCTTGGAGCCACTGAAGCAATCTTATCACCACGAGGCAACAAGCTGTAGACAAAGGCTAACAGGATTTTTAAAAAGGTTACAAAAACCCTGAGACTTCAATGACATTGTTGATGTTCTAAACCTAGAACATTTTTTCTAGACTTCTTATTATGTGATGTAATATAAGTCATTTTAAACTGGGGATTCTATCCCCTACAGCCAAAACATTCATGACCGAATGGAGGCACTTGTTGTGAAGAAGACTGAACACAAGGAGATCAGCTAAGAGGGTAATGTGATTGCCTAGGAAGGTGTTATGAAGACCAGAATGAGGATAGAAGTGTGGTGAATTTAATCATTGTTCACAATTCTTCTCTTCTCTGAATTAGATTTATACGTTCACCTCTTTTGCCATGTGACTGTGTGGTAAAACTCACTAGAGTGGACAATACTGACTTGTGCCGTTTCACTGATGTTGGGCTTGGCTATAGACTTGCTTTGGACAATGCAGGGTGAGTAAAAATGACTATGTGTCAGTTCCAGATGGAGGCCTTAAGAGGCATTACACATTTGTACTCACCTGCCTGTTTTTCTGCTATTGCCAAGACAAAAGCTTCCTTGGGTAGCTGTTGCCCTTTCAGTCTGGCTTCAGAATTAATACATAAGGCACAGATCTGTGGCCAATGCTCAGTTGGGAGATAAGTCTAGTCAGACCTGCAGCTTAGGGTAGAGCTGTCCAGTCAAGCTTGCCCCAGGCTACTTGACCCACAGACATATCAAAAATAAATGCTTCCGGTTGTTTGTCACTGAGATTTTGTGTTTCTTTGTTATGCAGCAATAGCTTACTGATAAAGATGATACCAGGAGTCCAGGTTGTTGGTAACTTAAGCTATGCTATGAGAATGAAAGCAAAGAGAATTGACAGGACATGGAAATTGAAATGGAGGAGCAAATAAATAGGGGAAAAAATCTGAATTTGTTTGGAATGTGGAATTATGCATCAGTTTAGATTGCACCTTAAGGAGGAGTCTCAAAGGAAATTTCTCATTTCTCTCACCTTAATTTTTAAAAAAAGGTTGTTTTTTTTTTATTTATTTTTGAGAGAGAGGGAGCACAGGGGAAGGGCAGAGAGACAGACATACAGAATCTGAAGCAGGCTCCAGGCTCCCAGCTGTCAGCACAGAGCCCGACGCGGGGCTCAAACTCACGGACTGTGAGATAATGACCTGATCCAAAGTCTAATGTTTAACCGACAGCCACCCAGATGCCCCTCCCCTTAAATTAACTCATTATACTTTACCTAATGTTATGGCACTGTTTACTCTGTATTCTCTCCAGATCAATTCCATTCTATCAAATTCAAATCGGCGACTATTTCATGAGCACCTGTCATTTGCTGGATATTGTGAAGAATACAAAATCTGATGCATCCACTTGGTGACTGTTTATTACATGCCCACTATAGGCCAGGCACTATGCTCCAGCTCCATCACTGTGCAGTGATGCCTGAAGCACAATCTCCTACAGTCTGGGGTGGTGGTGGTGGACAGTGCTCACAAACATTTTCAATATCATGTGATTGGTGCCATTGCAAGGATGTGTAGTAATAACAGTGAGGCTTTGTCGTACACTTACACTAAGCCAGGCATGGTTCAAAGCACTTTATATATTCTAACCTTATTAAATCTTTACACTAGTCGTCAACCCTTTGGTGGTAGATACTACTAACCTTATTTTATGGGAGAGGAAACAGAGGCCCCCAAATATTGTGTCTTATGTCCATAGTAACAACATATCAGGCTCTAAGGAAAGACGAAAGGTAAGAACTGACCCAAGAAAATGAAGCCAAGGGGTGATTTTTGTAGGATTTGTTAACTGGATGCAGAAGGTGAGCCAACTCACCAGAGAGAGAGAGAGGATTTCCAAGTTTCTTGCTTGATTAAAGGAGAGGGACATGCAGAACCCCGAGGGTTTGGAGAAGAATAGAGAGACTGGTAATCAGGAGTTGGGATAAGCATTTCAGATGCAGAAGAATAATGACGGGAAACAAAAGTGAAAAGTTCTCATTGGATTTTGGTAACTCAGAGGCTACTGGTGACCATGAGAGAAATGGCTTTAGTAGAAGAAGGGAGTTGAAAAGCAGATGGTTGCAGACAAGGTTTGAAGAGAAGGCGAGGAAGTGAAAACAGCAAATGGACTTCTGCTGTCAGCGTAGTGCTGGCAATTCATTAATTATTAGGGAAGATGGGACCTGGGAAGGATTTTGAGCTAGGGTGGATAAGAGAAAATTTCAACTCCAGGGTGTTTTTGATTGCCATGGTGTACTGGAGGGGATGAGGTGCGCTACTGGCTGCTTTGGATTGATGGAAAGTGGGAGGTGGGGGAGGTGCATCACCGCCACTTGCTGGGTGGTCCCAGCAAGAGCAGGCAACCCCTGACTGAAAAACTGTCCCTCCTGATTGCTGATAGTGTCCTGGTGAGAAAAGAGCCTAGATATGATGAACTGAATTAGACAGAAGGGAGATGTTTGCTTTTACTAGTTACCAGAAAAGCCAAAAATTGTCTTCTTAACTCTAGCCTCTCTTTCAACTGGCTATACTCATCCAAGAAGATATGTCTTTGGAATAGAAGAACTTAGCATCTATGGTAAAACTGCTTAAATGAAAGGTTGTCATAGAACCCAAGCCATGCCAGTGAGATTCTCCTTCAAAAGAAGGAGTGGAATTAGAAGTGGAATACTACAGACTGAGGTAGTGAGTTCCAGGGATTTGAATAGTAAGACTGCCTAGATTTAGACACGGGGTGCCAGGGGCAGCTATTTGGGGAGATGGACATGTGCAATGGGTTAGTGGATCCAGGAACTAATTCGCAGAGAGAGGCAAATGAAGCAGACACACCTTAGCTTCTCAGTTTCTGTTGCCTAACTCCAGAGATGATATATCCTTTCCATGGGGTGCCATGACGTAACCTTGGTTTTGACAATAACTCCCATTTTATTTGAATACTTTTGAGTAAAATTCTGCTTACTGAAACCAAATAAACTTAACTAGAACATGAACATAGCATTGGCCACAAGGTTTCAGGAGAGGGCTTACACTCACGATACAAAGGGTCAGTCTCGGCTAAATAGATCAATGAGATCCACTGTTACAGATGGCACTGGTTAGGAACAATATCGTGTATGTCTATTGGTTTTATAGGTGCCGGAACTATTCTCTTATTCTCTGGTAAGATCACTCTGGTTTTCCTTTGGGTATGATCCCTTTCTCATATTAGTTACCATTTGGCTTAAGTGGTGCTGACTCCACCACCTCTAGCTCCAGGGATGAACATGCATTTCATCTCCCTGACCATAGCAATTGGTTCAGACATGAACACATGGCCCAAATGGATCTGGTGGAGCAAATCCTAAGGCTTTTTCTATTGCTACTGGGAGAAAGAAGCCTTCTTTCTACAGGAGTTGATAAACTACTGGGACATGAGTCTGAGCTTCCAGAAGTTGTGTTGCCACCTTCTGGGAAGACATACTAGAGAATTAAGCCAACAGAGTGGAAAGAAGCTGAATAAGGAAGAAAATAAAGATTTGATAGCATTTGTGCTCCTAGATCCAATCATGCCTGAAGCTATCCCTTGGACTTTTCAATTAAGTAGTTCAATAAATTCCATTCTTACTTTTGCAGTTTGGACAAGTTTCTACCAATTAGAGTAAAAAGAATCTTGACCGCAACATTAGCCTTCAACATGAAATGATCATATAACTTGGAGATGACGATGCACATAAAATGACATTGCAAAGTAAAAAGTGTTACCTAAAGAAAATAAATCGTAGAGATTTAGCTAAAATGTCAATGCCAAATTTAAGGGCTGTTGTAGGCTCTCCACCCATCTGTAAATTTGATACAGTCCAGAGATTGATACACCAAGGAGGACCATTGAGTTACAGGAATGTGTTTGAACCACATCTTAAAATGGTAAAAGGAAAGGGGAAGGGAGAGAGAGAGTATTATTCTGTTTTCTCGGTAAACATTAATGAACTAGCTTTGTCTCCTAAACTTCCATGCCTGTTGTCCTGGCATAACATTAAGGCTTCTTTCTGTTTTCCCCTTCTTTATGGTATTCCCAAAAAGGGTACAGTACAGAACCCCGAGGTCCCGACTCCCTACCTACATTCCCATCTATGGGCTCACTAGCAATCCTTTCTTCCTCTCTTAACAACTTTTTGTATTTAGGAAACACCTCTTGCTAAGGGATGCCAATATTTTTGGAATGCTCCACAAATGCCTATGGCCTTGGCTGGTGTGATCATTATGCCTTCCTTCTACTGCTTCAGCACTTATACCTGGGGTGGCAGGCAACACATTGGTTGGAGAAAATCCATTTTCAGCAATTTTTCCTTGAAAGCATCTTTTGGTGAGAAAAACAAATAGACCTTCCACATGACTGCACTTATAAATCATGTTGTTTACATAATGAATTAGAGTTTAACTAGGGAATGGTGGTTTTCAATCTTTAAGCTCTCAAACTTTTGACCGATTCAGTTAGTTCGTCAGCATAACCAGGTTAAGTCTTCCAGATTACAAATTAGCTTCATTCTGCCTCATCTCTGCTATATATTTTTTGACAAATTATGGAAAGAACACCCAGTAATGGGATCTCTGTCAGTTAGATTCCAAATGAATCAAAACTATGAGGAAAACTACTCAATAGAGGCAGTTAAATGTTCAAATAATGTGACGGTGTTATCATCATTTACCCAGGGAGACAGTCCCCACATGCTTTTCAAAATGATTATTCTGCTTTCAGGACACAGGGCTGTTGTAGCTAGTCTAGTAAATTTTAAAAAGGAAAAACAAAGCACCTAAAACTACACATACATGAAGAACATAGAGGGGAACAGAAAACAGTAACAGACTGAACGGCTTAGACCCCCCTTCCCTCAAATCAGACAACTATCTTGGTTGTGAGGTATATTTGTTAAGGGTTTTGGCTGCAATTTTAAAAACCCACCGAGGCTCTCTTCAGCAAAGAATTTATTCAAATGATATTGAGGAATGAGAGTGGGAGGAAACTAAAAAAATTTACTAGGAACTCAAAGTAACTTATTAATTACTCAAAGAAATTACTGGAGGTTGGAGAATGAGTCTTGGAGAGGTTTCAAACCCAAGGTCCACAGGAGATTCATGAAATAAGAAACAGAAAATACAGCAATCCTGAGGGCTGGGTCAGGATGCTGTTTACATGAGCATCCTCCCCCCTTCCCCAACATGGTCATAATGACCTATATTTATCAATTGCTCAAGGTGGGAAGTTCTTAGAGAGGATACCCAATTTGTTGAGATTATGTTAAAAAATGGGGTTAGGATAAGAAAAAAAAAAAAACATAGTCCTAGTGGCTTCCATAGTAGGTAGGATGCACTTGGAATATTCCTCACCCCACCCCATGAATGCTACACACATGGGAACCTCATTTCCCAATTAGCTGCTAGGCTGCTATACTGGAGGGGTAGTGGATACTGAAGGGCAAAAGTAATATTCTCAACATGGGTAGTTTCAGCAATTTAACTGAATCCATCCTTTGATTTTAAACTACAAGTAACATTTGGTTTTCTTTTTGAGAGTAGGTTTCTAGACCAAAACTTTCAGATTACTTATCAAAGAATCCTGTTTCTACTTTTATCTTTTTATATTTTCTCCACTTTCAACCTTATTACTTTTCCTTCTTCTCCTTTAAAATACTTGCCATATGAGCCCCATCATATAACTCTACCACAACTTTACTGATAATTTTTGGAGAAAGGGTGATTTGAGTAAGTACTATAATTTACAGATGGCTTATCTCTTTGAACTAAGATGTTGAAAAATATGTTTAATGCTAAAACACTACCAAATTTGATCTATATTAAATGCTTTAGAAGGTACTGTGTTATTTTCCAATGTCTCGGGGCTTTGATTAAAAATATAAGCTCCTGTTTTTTGATACACAGATAACAAAAATTAGGCAGATTCTCTGTTGAATCTCTCTTATACACTGGAAGGGAAGTAAATTTCTCTCATTGCCTTGTTTACTTGTGATTTTTTTTTCTCATAAGAGACAAATACAGGGAAAAAAGCATACTTTTTTAACTTTTAAGTAGTTTGGAATTCTAAATAAATAGAAAATCTAAATATATACACTTTTGTGTATAGTTTTCCCCCACATGTTTATTCATCCTTGTGCAGCTCATTAAGCTAACACAATAATGACAATGTCTACTCTGAAAAGACTGGCCTCAAGAGATTTGCCCAGACTATAGAGAAGATATCCCCAAACAAGGGTAGGCTTGTCTGCAGCCTCCAATCAAAGTTGGACAGTTGGATGCAGGAATAGCATCCTTTGACAAAAGCAGCTCAAAGGTGAAGTTCACGGACAGGCCCACTGTCATCCAAATAGAATGGTGGAGCTCTTCTCCAGCTGCTTCTATTTTTTTTTTTTTCTCTTTCTTCTATTTTCATCCTTCCAGTAGTCCCCATCTTGCATGACTTCATATTCAGCCCCAAACAATGCTTCTAAGAAGTAGCCTTTCACCTCTTCTTATAAGCTCCTAAACTCTCACAGAAATAAGTCTCAACTCAGTTTTGGTCCAAGTAATGCAATGGGCATTTTGGTGAGTTCACTAGCCAGGAAGAACTTTGTATCTTCAACAAGGAGTTTATTAATGGAACAATGTAACAATGTAACAATGAGCAGTGAGTTTTCAATATTTGTCTACTCTAAGCACATGAATATATATTATTAATGTATATATAAATACATTAATATATAATACATGTATGATAGTATTGAATGGTGATAGGTGCTATGAGAAAATAAAGTAAGGCAGGGAGATAGAGAGCTACAAGGAGGCACTGTCAGCAATGACATTTCTGAGGCAGTGGCATTGAGCAAAGGTCAAAAGAAGTGAAGGTGTGAACATGCCAATACGTGAGGAGAGCCTTCAGAAGAGCAGCAAATGTATAAGGCTATGGAGTAAGCAGGGTGCAGTAGGGGAGCAGCATGAAAGCCTATGTGCCTAGAGTGAGGTTACAAACAGGAAGTATGGTTGCAGATGAAACTGAAAAGGTAGCCTGGGGGCCAAAGCAGGTAGAACCCAGTAGGTCACAGGAAGGTCATCAGATATTTTAAGTATGGTTTTATTCTAAGTAGTTGGCAATTATTGAGCATAGGGGTGACATGAAGTGACTTATGTTTTTAAATGATCCTTCATTTGCTGTGTAGATACTATATTAAAAAGGGTCAAGAAAAGAAACAGAGGCTACTTAGGGAGTTGGTGATATATTCCAGGGAGAGACAATGGTGCTTAGAGAAGGCTGGTAACAATGGGAGTGACTGAATGCAGTTGACTTTAGAACATATTTTAAGTTGAGATTTGCTGATCAAAGCAGGAGACTAGAAGTGAGGGTGACTCCAGCTGACAAATGGTAGTGGTATTTTCTGAGATGGACAACATGCCAGAACCAAGGAATCAAGGGTTGTTCTAGATAAATGTGAGATGTTGACCAGACATCCCAGGACATGACAAATAGACATTTGAACATGCAAAGATAGAATCTTGAGAATCTGGAGCATCAAGCTGAAGTTAAAGTTTAGAAAACTTATAGGGAGATCTTAAAGCCACAGGACTGGAATATTCCAGCCCTGGAATATTTGAATAACACCCTGTAGTCTGAGAAGAAGAATGCAGAAAGAAGAGAAGTCTAAGAACCTAACATAGGATAGCCCAATGTTGTGAGAAGCTGGTGAGAGGAGCAGGCTTATCAAAGAAGCACCCACGGACAGAAGAGTTTCCACCAGAAGGAGCATGAAATTGTAAACAAACAGTAATTGTAAAGTCACCGAAAGATTTTGTGTCCTGTTTCTTTCATTTCTACTTTTTTTTCCAGGCCACAACTACCCTGGAAGTAAAATTGAGTAAGATGGTCGTTAGTCAACCAGCTGTAACTCACAGTCCAGCTGAAAGACACTAAAATAATCAAATAATGAAATTACAGTTAGAGGATAAAGAGAGGAAAGGATTAATTCAGAATGAGGAAGACAGGAATGGCTTCATGGAGTTGGTAACTTTGAGCTGGAAGAGTAAAAATGAATATGTTTACTAGGTGAAGGAAGGTGGAAAAAATATTCAAGGTGAAGAAAACTATATACACAGAACAAGATAAATATAATTTCTTCCCTTTGTATTTCTATTGCATGCTATTACATTCTCTTCTGGTTGCCAAATGAGTACATAAGTGAAAGAATGAATGAATAAGAAAAAACAATGTATGCAAAAGAATATGTTTTCCATCTAAAAACTGTGCCATGATCAGTTGAGTTGGAGGGAAATATATTTCGGTTTGGTCTGCTTTAGTGCAATTTGGAAGATTAACATGACTAAATTTTGTATAGCAATGACTGATTATTTACATTTTGAATTGATGGTATTTTCTGATTTTCATTTGCCTATCTTCATTTCATTGGAATTACAGAGGGGACTAGCAAAAGAAGAAGGGGGTAAAATTCAAAGACATCAAGTTTTGCCACCTTTTCCCATATTTATGCACAGTTTATATTCTTAAAATAAGAAACTGTCCATGAAATTCAATTGCTCAATCACATAACTTATTGTAATTATTCTGAACTTAAAACTTTTATTAGATTGTCTACTTACTTCATCTAGTAGGGACTTTATTCATATCTTCCTCAACTTACCATGGGACTATGTCATGATAAACCCATTATAAGCTGAAAATATCATAAAATGAAAATGCATTTACACTTCTAACCTACTGAGCATCATTGCTTAGCTCAGCCTACCTTAACCATGCTCAGAACGCTTACATTAGCTTCGAGTTGGGCAAAATCACTCAACACCAAGCCTATTATATAATAAAGTGTTGAATGTCTCATGTGTTTGATCATATATGGTAATGAAAGTGAAAAAACTGCAGAATGGTTGTAAGTGTATGTGCTCTTGGCCTTCATAATCCCGTGGCTCCCTGTGAGCTGTGGCTCTCTGCCACTGCCCAGTATCATGAGGACCTTGCAGCCCATTATCACTAGCCCAAGGGGAAAAAAAAAATCACAATTCAAAATTTGAAGCACAAGCTCTACTGAATGTATATCACTTCTGCACCGTCAGAAAGTTGAAAATCTTAAGTTGAACCATTGTGGGTTTTTAAGTTTTTTTTAATGTTTATTTATTTTTGACAGAGAGAGAGAGAGAGACAGCATGAGAGGACGAGAGGCAGAGAGAGAGGGAGACAGAATCCGAAACAGGCTCCAGGCTCTGAGCTGCCGGCACAGAGCCTCATGCGGGGCTCGAACTCACGGACTGCGAGATCATGACCTGAGCTAAAGTCGGATGCTCAACCGACTGAGCCATCCAGACCCCCCTTAAGTTGAACCATTGTAAGTCAGGGATCATGTGTATTCTGAAATCAGTACATTTATTTCTGTTTGAGTGACAAGTCTGGGGAGAAAATTTGATACTTAAAATTTAGTCAGATAATTGCTTGAATTTATTTTAAAGGATTTAATTTACCTTTCAGCCCAACAAATATGGACTGAAGCTGGAAATATCATTCAGTGACTGATACAAGTTGAAAGATTCTTTTATGGTAGAGAAGGTGTGGCAATTTTGACTCACTGTGAATTAAAGTCAAATGTAGGGGGCGCCTGGGTGGCGCAGTCGGTTAAGCGTCCGACTTCAACCAGGTCACGATCTCGCGGTCCGTGAGTTCGAGCCCCGCGTCGGGCTCTGGGCTGATGGCTCAGAGCCTGGAGCCTGTTTCTGATTCTGTGTCTCCCTCTCTCTCTGCCCCTCCCCCGTTCATGCTCTGTCTCTCTCTGTCCCAAAAATAAATAAACGTTGAAAAAAAAAAAAGTCAAATGTAGGAAGAACACTGTACTTTTCCTAATATCAGCGTAGATTTGTTAGAATCCCAGGTGGTAAGACTTCAATTTATTTGCATGAATGCATAGTTCAAGAAGAAAAGATTCAAATTTAGTTGGAGTAAAACTGCTTAATGATTTCAAATATTACTTGTAATATATTAATATAACAGGTTTGAATATCTATAATGGAGTCTCTTTCATTTGGGTCTTAAGGGTGTTCTCACAGCTACTAATGCTGAGTGCTAGGTACATGCTCAAGTACCTAAGAGGAAAGCACTTTAGGTTAAAAGCACTTTCTCTTCTCAGCCTCGGGTTAAAAGCTATTTCAGGATTCTGTTAAAGGCATTCTTTGGTCCTCAGCCTCAGCTTAAAAGCAGCTTTGATGAAAAGTGCTTTGAGGCAGGTAAAGGATTTTATAATAAACCATATTAAGAGCCAGGGAATCATGTGGTTCTGTGGCAATGTTGGCTAGCTCCGTGGAGGTGTGGTGTAAGTTCTGTGCAAGTCTGCCTGTTCCCCGTGGACTGCTCTGAACACTGTGGTCCTCTGGTTATTCTATGCAAAGAAATTGAAAAACATTTCCAGGAATGTAATTGGAGAGAAGGGGTTATGAGCCTAAATTAGTAGGCCATGATGCACATGTTTCCGAAACATTTTGTCTCTTTTGGGCTTCCAGTCAAATACAGTGTGTTTCTCTTTTTTAGCCCTTACTTTATTGTTTTTTTTCAGCCCTTACTTTAGAAAGTGACTATGCAATAACACTTCTAAAACACCTAATCCTGTCCTGAAGCTGTCCACAGATTTGAAAAAATAGGTATCTCATTGTGATGCACTTTGTAGACTGCACATTTTCTGGGTTTGTTGCATACTCTTTATTTATATTACTTTTCCGGCTAGCTGGACCTTCCTCTGCAGGGAAGGAGTGTCCGTAAGGGTGGAATGGAGTATCTCAGTCTGCCTACTGAATTGGCAAAACCCAGATGACCAAATTAAAGTATCGATCGATATTAGTAGGTACCAAAAGACAGTGACTTAAGAGAAATTTTGACTTTGTGGGGGTCATTGGGAGTTCTGAGAGATGACACAATTTTGCATGTATCCCAGCTAAGTCCTGGGGAGTAGATGTGACTTCTATTGAGGAAAGGACCTCACACGGAATGGAAAGAAGCCATTTTCTCACTTTGTAAGATTTCAGCCTAAGAGCTGTTGCTTCAGGTCCTAAAACATGAGGGAAAACTCACAGGTGGCCGAGAAGAGCAGTCTCCTCATTTGCTCTGGAGACAGAGTGAATCTAAAAATGCATGGGAACCAGAAGGTTAGGACTACTGTTTGACATGTAGAAGGTTTTATAGATTTGCCAGCTCTTGGACGATACTGAAGCAGTGAGGCTGCCATCTCTCAGAAGATACTGGCTGCATGGCTGTGGTGAGGTGCCTTCCTTGGATAGTTTGTAAGGTAATGGGGTGTCAAATGCAATATACTCTAGGTGCTTCCAGAAATAGCCAAAGAGACCTTGGAGAGAGATAAAGCCCAAGTTGCTATGGTTATACAGGTGGGAGTCACGAATTATGATATTTGTGCTTTAATATCTGTGTTATTTCATTCATATCCGCAAGCTGCTGGGGCGTGACCCAATGTGGTTATATAGGAATTAAGTAAAATTAGATGAAAACCATTAATGTCATAATATATCCATTCATTGATCTTCTAAAGTGGGGACAAATTTGCAGCTTATGGAAATACTTTTTTTGATGTAGAATATTTCTTTCTTAGCAGTGCTAGAGTGTCTAACTTTGGTGTTTTTTTTTTTAATGTTATTTATTTTGAGAGAGAGAGCATGAGTGGGAGAGGGGCAGGGAGAGAGGGAGAGAGAGAATCCCAAGCAGGCTCTGCACTTGACACAGGGCTCGATCTCACAAATCTTGAGATCATGATGTGAGCCAAAATCAAGAGTCGGTCGCTTAACTGACTGAGCCATCCAGGTGCTTCTAGAGTGTTTAACTTTGAAGGAAGGAATCACATCTTACACATCTTTCTGGGCCCAGTATCAGCGCGTTGTTTTCCACATGATAGGTCCTCAATAAATGTATGCCAAATAAATAAAAATGAATAATGGCTACTAAGTAAATAATAAAGTTTCCTATAAAATACAGACTCCTTACTCTGGCAATGCACGAAATACATGCCACAGATGCTTCTCATCCAACCTGCTGCATTTCATACAAGCCACCATTCCAATGCTTTCCTACAATTGTGCACTTGAATGTCTCACCCAGCTCTCCACATGTCCAAATACTCTAAGACTCAGTTTAAAGACCACAGAATAAAGGAAACATTAATCTTTCTCATGCTTTTCCCATTTGTAATTTCCCCAAATCCATGACCTGACTGTCCCTAAAGCATTCGACACTTGATATATTATGCCATATTTGTTGTGCCTTTATCTCCCTTACTCATTTCTTGGGAAACTCTTCTTTACATATCTTTGTATCCTCTTAGGACATTGTGATTGAAAGAATATGCGAGTAGGTGATATAAATAATAATCAAAGCATGAAGAAATATCAGCATAGGTTCACCTGGGTGGCTCAGTTGGTTAAGCGTACAACTTCGTTCAGGTCATGATCTCACAGTTTGTGGGTTTGAGCCCCACGTCAGGCTCTGTGCTGATGGTTCAGAGCCTGGAGCCTGCTTCAGATTCTGTGTCTCTCATCTCTCTGCCCCTCACCTGCTCACGTTCTCTCTCTCTCCCTCTCTCTCTCTCTCTCTTTCTCTCTCTCTCAAAAATAAACATTAAAAAAATTTTAAAAAATCAGCATAGTTGTTCTTCATCCTTGTTACTGGATAGTGCATGTCAAGCTACAAGCACAATGTGAGGCACAGAGAATGCTCAAAAAGTTGGCTTTATTAATGTAATGCCACAAAACTCTCACCCTAATTTGTCTGTTTCGCAATTTTCAGAATACCTGCTCTACAATCAGGAGAAGTGCTCACAATATGCCATACCATAGAAAGAGTAGAATTAGGACTAGAGTAGCAATACGCTATGCTAATTGCTCTTTGTGTAGTATCGATAGTCATAGGAGATATTATCCGGAGAGTATTCGGACAGAAAATTTCATTGCCTTGTCCAAACCCTCCAAGCTAGTAATAGCAGAGCCAAGACTAGACTTCAAATCTACTTCAAAATTCAGCGATCTTTATGGTTTAATGACTGCAATACATTGTTTCCCTGAGTAAAACAGAATACATATAGCTCTTTCAAATAGTGGCGAAGAGCTTGTCACCACCACCTTATCACTTCACACCATATGTATCCACACCCAATGAAGAAAATGCTCTTTCATATACTTCATTATTTCAAGCATTCTTTATATATTTAGACATATATAAAACTAAGTACAGTTTTGTGCTCAAGTATCTCTTTTTCCCAAGAATGAGCTGCATTTCTTATTAGATATTCCTGGAGTCTAGGATTCTAGGCTGGTGATAATGGGGGCAACAGGCTGGGAACCTTCTCTAGCAGAGGTTGCTTTGACCACTTCCAGTCTCCAGATGGTATGCCAAATCGATTAGCACAGACTCCTTCTAGCAGATCTCAGATGAGTGTCTATGATCCAGCTCAGTACGTGAGAGTGACGCTCAATACACGTATCCGTGCCAGCCTCTCAGACTCTTGACTGAGAGAATTGCATCTGGGAGACAAAAGTTTCCTTTGGGCTTTTGGTAGTGTTCATACTATGCTAACTAATTGTAGGAACAGATGGCTTTGGGTTATCACAGGGAAGTGCTTCCCACTAAAACTTTCCTCGAAAGTACTTAACACCATCTCCAAAATTCCTCAGATACAATGAGTGTCCCATATCCCCAACTTTCTTTGGATAGGATACTTATGCCCCCACTTTTGGTACTGGACAAGGATTGTGGTCCCTGTTTTCCCTACTATCCACCTCCTACTCATCAGTCCTTTCTGAAGCCACAGATCCCTGGCCAGGGCTTCTGCTTCCTATTCCGTCCTCCATGCTATAGTATGAGACAGGCATGCCTATGAACGTAGTGCCTACTATGTGGCGCTGAACTGTCACATTTGGAATACTTATATTCCTCTACTGCATAGCCACTACTGAAATACCTTCTCCATATTCCTGAGGTCTCTTGAGTTGAACATAACTTCAGACACAGATGTGATTGCCTCTCCTTGTGTGTGATTAACAGTGTATTTCTAATCAATATTCCTTTTCTTCAAGATGATTCATTCATACTATAAATATGTGATCTTTCTGGTTAAAGGTCATGCACGCAAGTGTGTACATGAATAAAGGAAACTTATGATAGGGGATTTGAGATATCTGACATCATCGGGAATTCTGGTTTTGATGAAAAGAGGGCCTAACCTTGCTTCTTTTCTCCCTAAAATGTTTGACTTCTCCAACCGGTAATTATGTAAACATATTTATAGCCAAAACAGGCTCTCACTTCCTTTTTTGACATATTAATTGCTTCTAAAAACATTAAGTGAGGTCCTGTCAAATTCTTTACATAATATTGAATGTTCTCCTATGCTAATTAATTTTTTTTAAGATTGAAATTGTCACATGCTCAAGGCCCCACTGAATCTGAAATGTGAAATCACAAAAGAGGTAAACACAGCATTGTACTGTTCAGGAAATGGAATGTATGAGGCAGTACAAATGATGATAAAGTCTGGGGGAGGGACAGTCTTTCTGAAATCTAGATTTTTGGAATCTCAAGATATAAAGATATCCTCAAGATAATCATTTTCAGCCCATCTGCTTTCTTAGTTCTCAGCCTCTCATCGCATGATAGATTCCTTCACTGTGAGGTTAACTGAGGCCAGCCCTTTTCCGCCTCCATCTTTGCCTTTCCTCCTATGAGTCTGAGTTCTAAGTTCAAAGGGACAAGTTAGGAGTGATATATTCAAGTTAATGACCCTCACATGTGTTTAACTTGGATGACATCTCCTCTGAAATCTCCCTCCTGTCTAATATGGGTAGATAAGAAAATCATTAAAAAATTGGAGCTCAACAAGTGTTGAAAGAGCATGAAAATTTCTCTCTTTTGCTCTTACATTTCTAACAGAACTGGATTATGAAAATGTCAGTCCTTGTAGCAGCCTCTTAGATGGCTAGCCACACAAGTTCTCCGTCACAACACGAAGCATGATTCAATGGCCATATGTAACTCAGGCATCAAATTGGGTAATTTTAAGATTTAGTAATTTAGATTAAGTACACAACTTATAATCTGGGGCAAAATTTGAGCAATAAACATATAACACACTTTCTTATAAAAATTCCCCATATATATATATATATATATATATATATATATATATATACACATATATATATATATATATTTGTGTGTGTGTGATTTATTTTGTTTTACTATCTATGAGGGCATCCTTTGCATTTTATTTTACTATCTATCAGGGCATCTTTTGTATTTTGATTGTCTTGCACGGCTGAATGTACGCATTGTCAGTGTTATTGTGAAATAAAATTCTTATTCCACAAATTGTTATTAGCAATTTTGTCACTTTATGTGACACTTTATGTCACTATTTATGTCAATTCATTAGCAATTAGGTATTTGTCACATGTTTGGGATAGGCTAACTGGGCACAATGTTTCAGTTTTTTTTTTCCTTTTAAAAATAAATATGTGAAATATGTACATAATATGTGGTTTTATGTATCTTCAACAAGCCCCAACTTAATCTTATTATTATAGATTGATGTTTTCTATCAGTTAGCTATATGAAATGGCTCTAACATTTTTAATGGGATATCAAAGGTAAAATGCTCAAAACAATTGAAAATGAAATGGAGTTAGGTCCTAGTGTTAAATAGTAAGGACACTGAACTCTTGGAAAAATATGAGTTGAAGAAGGCATGTATAAACAGATATTTCTTTCTTACAAACTTCTTTAAGTTTCTCTGAATTCTTTTCTTTACTGGGCTTTTCCCCTAAGCTACTATTAAATCGTGAAAGTGCATTTTCATAAAAACCTTTTTATGTAAGTGTTGCTGA
This sequence comes from Herpailurus yagouaroundi, assembly GCF_014898765.1. Lineage (NCBI taxonomy): Eukaryota > Metazoa > Chordata > Mammalia > Carnivora > Felidae > Herpailurus > Herpailurus yagouaroundi. The sequence goes on along the minus strand of NW_024412395.1, from coordinate 26,676,064 downwards.
TTGGAGGAGGGGAGAAAAGTTTCCTCATTTCTCTTTTGTGTTCTTTTTCTTTTTTTTTTTTTCTCCTGTGTGAGAAGAAAGTGTTCAGATCATCTTTTTGAATAATGAAAACAATAATAACTGCTCCCAGGAGAATAAGAAAGCAAAGAAGAGGCTTTGTTTGACTTATCTGTGATAAGGCACTTTGGAGCTTCAGTTTGTATGAGTTGAAGAATGAGATGTACACAACACTCCAACCCTTCTATTATGACAGTTTACGCTTCCTCTACAGCTTATTTAACTCAGATGCCTGGGAAATAGACACAATTACCACCTTATGGAATGCTACTTAACTTTAAATGTTCCCTCCAGAATAGAAACCCACGTCATCAAAATTTATCTGTTTCTCAGGAATTATTTCTTCGGAAGGCTTCTGCATATGCCTGTGCAATTTTAAAATTTAACCCAAGGTTGCTCAGAAATAACTGTGATATAAAAAGAAAGAAAAAATTCCCACACTAAGGGAGTGTGTTCACAAGAGCTCCTATGAAAGAGCTATGTCCTATGCCCATGTACACTATAATCATTCACTCTTTCAGCTGTTATCAATTTAAAACCAATGAAACTCCCACACTGAGTCCATTTGAGCAGTCAATTTTCATATCTCGAGGCATCTGTAGTTATTCTGAATTGGCTGCAAAAGCAGAACTAACAAGTTAAGCTCTAACCATAAGTCGACATCAGGCTGGTAAACCATACATCAAACACAGACAGTTAGTCAATACTCCAGTATGAAAAACCAACCAGCATTTTAAAGAAAAGCAACATATTCATAATATGTTTGGCAGTCTGGTTTGCATTGCTTCCTTGATGGCTGTGCATTTAACTTTCCAGTCAACAGGGAGTTCCTCGTACTGGCAAAGCAACATGTTTGAAGGAAAACGGGTCGGTCTTCTGATTTGTGGGTAATATTTCTAAATGAGAATAAAGAGGGCTGAAGAATGTGGCTTTTGTGAATAAGAATCTAGAGAGTGTCTTAATAGTTGCTTTTTATAAGAAAACCCTTTCAACCATATGTTCTGGATCTTTGCACACAGTCCCTACTTCAAATATTATGTCATTGTCAGGCCATGTGTCTCAATTTTGTGTTTGGAAAATATGGTTGCTTGAAATACCTCTTTCTCTCCCACGAGTGACTCCATGACAGGATTGTTGCCTCCCATAGAGAGAAGAAGACAATGAAGAAGGAGTATTCAAACAAGATCAAGGCAGTCATCACTTCGATCAAATCATTTCCAAATTTCTGGGGCTGGGGGCCTTGGGCGAGGGGGAGTGAAGGGTGTTTATGACATATAGCTGCCTATTCCCAGAACTCTTTTATGTACTTTTATTTTATCTTCAAAAAGAAAGGACATATTAAAGGGAAATATCTAAGGAGGAACAATGCTACATAAAGTTTATGTTTTCAGATCTGTTGCCCCAGAAAATGCTTTGATAAAACACACTTACAGCAATACAGTCAATTTCAAAGAAAAGTTGGGAGACATACCTCTCCATATTGCAATTTGACTAACACTGACAGACCACCAATTACAATTATCCAAATTCTGATATGGTCTCTTGTCTCCTTCCCATAACGAAAAATAGAAAATGCTGGAATAGCACTTTTGCAACACTGGGTTATTTTTCTGATGACTGAATTTTACAGAGGATGGTTACATTTTAATGTTGCTAATCAGGTAGGGTAACAAGTCAAGAGTGAAAGTTCTATATTGAACAAAATTTACCATCCCCCCAATAACATGATACATTTTTTTCTTTCTCTTGGGAATTTGTAGAATATTGTTGATTTATAATAGACATGAATTTGAGAGGAAAGATTTGCAGGCCCAACTGTCAGTGATACTAAAGGAAATAAAAGGGCACTATCTTAATCTTAGGATATGTCAAAGTGAGTTGTTGATATGAATATTTCCTGTGCTTGTAACAGTCCACACATCTGCTGAATGTGGACCCCGATAAGGAGATACTGGTTGTGAGAGCTCTGATAGATTCTATCCTTAGAGACACATTCAATGCACACATAATGTGGACTCAAATCCCCATTGTACCATGAGTGAAGAGTGGGACCTCCTTTCTCAAGCACCATGGAAAATTCAATTCATCTCCCTGCCTGGGAAGCATTTATTCACACGTTTGTTCAAATTATCAATCTTTAGGTCAGAAAGAAATTCTGTTTTCTTCTCCCTCAATTATCAACCTCACCACAAAATGAAATCACCAGCTAGTACTTTGTGTGAGCAGGAGAATTATAAAAACTACAAAGGGGAAAGTGACTAGCCAGCATTGGCTTTGGATACAGTTTGTAGGGTCTATGGAGGCCCTGTAAAGCTAACAAGAACTAAGCTGAAGAATCTTCCCCTGCCTGGGAAGCTGGGTTTAGGAGTCATGAGGGAACTTTGTGGTATGAGAACACCTGCTGGAGAACAGCAGGGTATCAATAATAAATGCTAACCTTTAAGAAAGGGGAATTCTTATGAACACAGATGCCCTGCATCTTTTTCTTCTCTTTAGGTGGTTTCATGGAGGGAAGATTTAGGATGTGATCAGAGGACCGAATGGTCATGCACCACCTCTCCAGAGGGCAGCAGCCTCCTGGCACAAGAAGGAAATATCACATTAGCTTGACTTTGGCCGTGTGCAACTAGTTGAGGCTATGCTTCCAAGAGCATAGAAATTTTGGCTGGTGCAATGTCAGGGGTGGAAGGGGAGATTTTGTATCTTTTTTTTACAATCTACACACACACACACACACACACACACACACACACACACACACACATTTGAGTTAGAGCACAGAGTATGTGTAAAGCATGGTACAGATCCACCTCATGAAAGAAAAACTGTGTGTATTTGTTACTGTACCATTATTGGTGCTCATGCTCTATTTCTTCTTATTTTATGGAAACTCGTCAGTCTTCAAAATGGAAGGCTTAAAGGCAATATTTCATCCTGGCCCCAGGATTAGACTGAACCCATAGGGTATGCCAAAACTCTGGGCCATCTTTTAAGGATCGATAGTCGCTAGAATAAATAAAACCAGCATCTACTGCCATGGCAAGAATTAATATGGGTTTAGAGACCATTGGCTAAAAACAAAATGCTGGTTTTGAATCAAATGGGTCAAATTCATCTTATATTCCCAGCACTTAGCATGGCTATTATTAGACATCCAGTCCATTTTAGGGCTGAAGCCTGATACTATCTGGCATTTTCTTTTACTTAAAAAATGGGAAAGATTTTGAAGGCTTGACTCAAAGGGAAAGAAATGTAATTTAAAGAAAGGGAAAAAGAGAATTATTATAATTATTATTATATACAAATACATAAAATATAGTAGGTTATACCAGAACATTTTTGGTAAAACCATTTTGTGGATATTAAAAATCAGGTATATATAAGTCATCATCTCAAATATTATACTCTATTGCCTGTGTAAAAGGTGTCTCTCCATGAGAAAGGAAGTTCTTGAACCACAGACTAACCAACTTATTATTCTGGCTCATTCTTTTTCCCCTTACCTAATTCACTCCCATTTCTGGACCTCATTTTTCTCTTGTTGCTCCCAAGTTATTCTGCTTTTAATATCTCCTAAGACTGGGATCATTTCCTCTCTGAATAACAGGCTTTTAAAAGACACGGGCTTAACCTGTTACCCAGGTGCACTTTTTTCTCAACATTTGCCATCTCTCATGGTGACCTGCATTTTATTATTGAACAAAAGCTAGCTATGTGCTACTCTATTACCAACACATTTGCTCCCAAGAGCCTTTAAATAACAGAAACTGCCTGGGAACTATAAATGCAAAGGAACCAGGAAGCTTGTAGGCCAAGATAAAGAAGCTTAAGGTTGGCTATTAATTTTGGTTAATATTAAATCATGACATAGCTCACACGTAAGGATCATAGTTCAATTATGAACCATAAAGAAGTTTAAAGAAAAGAAGATTTACAAGATATTTTTAAGCACATTAGTGCATATTGTGGAAGTTGTGAGAGTATTTCAGGCCCAAAATGATAGACCTGTGCCCTGGTATATAAATTCAAATACAATTACTCTCAGACTAACACTGATAAAGTGGCAGAATTGGAGCATGTCTCTACCCAAAGGTATACTGTGGTGTTGCTCATAAATGTTTTGCTTAAATTAACAATGTGACAGGTAGGTTACTCTGTCATACATCAGTTCTAACAAATTATTTTTAAAATAGTTTCCTTTTAACTCAATGATTTTGCTATTCATAAAGATTACTGTTGAAATTTTAGCGCTTATAGCTTGAATCTGAAATGTGAATGGCAAATCTTTCTTTACTTCTCAATATAATTGACATATTTTATTAAAGTACTATAATTTCAAAGACATTATTTTCTCATGTGACAGAAACCTTAAACAATTAGTTGTGCCTGTGTGGGTAATTACCTAAATGTTCCAGCAATTAGATGACACTGTATAAGCTGGTGTAGCTAGAAAAGAAAATGAGCTCATGGCCATTTATGTATAAAGAGTATCATGATGAAAATTACAAAAAAGATAAATATGAGCCAACCATAAATTATCTACACTCTTCCCTTGAAGTAAGCAAGTTACTACTGCCTTTCCTTGTCAATTGCCAGGATTGATTTCCCAAATTTTAAAGGAATGCCTGAGAAAATGGTTTCCCAAGGCCATCTTGACCATAATTTGCTCCATCAACCTAAGTAATAAAGAAAAAGAAGAGGGCCAAAAGGGAAGAAAAGAAAGATAAAAAGAAGGACAGAAAGATGGAAGGAAGAAAGTTGCTAAGTAACTAAGATAAGCTGGGCACGGTGTGAAGTTCTTCCATATTTCATTTAAATTTTATGATGTAAATTGCATAGGTGAAAGAGTCAGTAACCAAATATTAAGTTATCTAGCTGGCAAAAAGCAGAATCCAGCTACAAACCTAAAGCTGCTGTACTTTCAAATAAACTCAATTTTCTGAATTGTAAAATGGAGTGGAAATTTTTCTATCATAATAAAAAATATTGATTGATTAAGTTTATCAAGAGTATATAAGGCATTCTGGAACTTTTGGAAATATTTCATGTTTGACACAAATGTGACAGTCCCTACACATTACCCTATAGCAAAACTGTATCATTAACAAGCTCTAACCATGTACATAGAATTTTAGCTAGTCTATGGAGCCTCATTTAGTAATAAGAATGAACATCCTTTGCCCACCAGACATTTGAGCTAAGTCACTAATGTGATAGAAGTAGAATGAGTGAAATATATCCATGTAAAACTGATAATTTAAAGAACATGAGACAACATTTTAAAATAAAAAATTTTAAAAAGTCAAAATGACAACAACACATTTTAATTTATATCCTTGGATAAGTTAGAAAAGTATCCTCTATTTTCTATTTTCTCACTTATTCAATTAATTAATATTTATTGAGTGCTAACTGCCACAGGCCATCCTCATTATTAGGTACGAGAGTAAAGGTGGGATATTCAAAAAAAAAAAAAAGAAAAGAAAAGAAAAGAAAAGAAAAGAAAAGAAAAGAAAAAGAATGGAGAATAAGAAAGACTCCAACAAATTGAAAATATAATTGCTAAAGTTAAATCAATAAAGACAAAGGGATAAAATTGAGAATTCTTTCAGAATATGGGAAAAATAAATCCTGGTGATCTAAATGCTCACATCATAAGGATCCTAGAAGAAGAACCAGAGAAAACTGATGGGAGGGACTGACTTATCAACATAGTAATAGAGAGAAAAAAATTCAGAGCTGAAGAGAATCTTAATTCTTTGAGTGCTAAGCAGAGTAAATGTTTTTAAATTCTGCCAACCATATACATTATCTTGATTACAGAATCTCAAAATAAAGACAAAAAACCAATGATTCTGAAAGAAAAAATATTCAAAGTAACAGGAGTAAGAATGGAAACCAACTCTATTCTAGAAGCAATGGAATTTTATGCCCAACTACACTATTGATCAAGTGTGGGCATACTGAAGATATTTTTAGACAATCAAGGTCTCATGTTTTCTAAATGAGTTACTGGAGGCTGTTACATAGTAATAGAAGGAATTAAAGCAAGAAAGAGAAGGTATGGATTCAGAAGGCAGTGAATACAATTCAGAAGTTCAGCAAAAGAGAATCACGGGCTGATTCCAGGTAAATCCTGGAAAACAATCAATCCAAGTGTGGTGAGGTGATAGAAGGAGTTGAGAACATATTCTGGGAAAAACAAAACAAAACAAAAACAAAAACAGGGAGTCACATTCTAGGGACTCTAGGGAGTCTAGGGAGTCGAACACAGACTGTTTAACTGAGAAGATTAAAGTCCTTGATGACATAAAGGCCCAGAGGCAAGAAAAAAGCTCTGTGGTAGAGGAGGGGGGAGGAATCTGTACAAGAAAAGCACAATTGAAAAGGTATCAAATTAAGGGCACCTGGGTGGCTCAGTCTGTTAAGCATCCAACTCTTGATTTCGGCTCAGGTCATGATCTCACTGTTGGTGAGATGGAGCTATGCATGGAGCTCTGCGATGACAGTGTGAAGTCTGCTTGACATTCTTTCTCTCTCCCCCTCCACCAGTTATGCTCTCTTTCTCTATCTCAAAATAAATAAACATTTTTTTTAATGTATCAAACTAGGGGTGCCTGGGTGGCTCAGTCGATTTAGCATCCGACTTCAGCTCAGGTCATGATCATCTTGTGGTTCATGAGTTTGAGCCCCACATCCGGCTCTGTGCTGACAGCTCAGAGTCTGGAGCCTGCTTTGGATTCTGTGTCTCCCTTTCTCTCTCTCTCTGCTTCTTTCTCCACTTGCTGACTCCCTCTCAATCTCTCTCTCTCAAAAATAAATCAACATTTAAAAAATGTATCAGACTAACATACAGCATGCTTGTAAGCAAATGATGAAGCATGAGCTTAAAAAATAAGAACATTATAAAAAACAGAGAAAGAGAGACAAACCAAGAGATAGATAGACTCTTAACCATAGAGGACAGACAAGTGGTTACCAGAGAAGGGGTGGATGGGGGAATGGGTTAAGTGGGTGATGGGGATTAAGGAGTGCACTTATGATGAGGATAGGGTGATGTATGGAAGGGCCGAATTACCATATTGTACACCTGAAACTAATGTAACACTGTATGTTGACTGAAATAAAAATAAAAACTTAAAAAAATAAGCACATTATAATTTGTGTGGTCCATTAAGTGATCACATTGAACCCAAGGACATGTTAATCCTATCTGGCACATGACTTGGTCAGCGATTCCATAATATTTACGTGATCAATATAAAGTAAATGCAGGTACCTGATTTTCTTCACATTTAGATCAAAATAGGAGGAAAAACATGGAGGACTTGGTTGTGATTATGAAACAGTGTAAATGTACTAATGCAACCTCCAAATGTAAAAGAAAAGATAATCTTTTTCACTACGATCAAGGAGGATTATTTGAGAATCACAGAGGTCATGATATTGTAAGAACAGAGAATGAAGTCTAGTCCTTGGAGTTACAGGAAACAACCTTACATAATCGTAATAGTAGGAATGATGTTTTTGGTTTTTAACTTTCAGAATCAATCTACAAATGAGTCATAATTATAGAAAGCAGTGCAATAATGAGTTTTTATGATATAGAAGTAAGAATCACAGTAGCAAAGACAGAGGAGATGAGAGTGGGGAAAAGGCACTAAACTTCTTGTCTTGTCAACAGTAGCACTAAGTCTCAGCTTTCTGTGGTTACTGGAACACTAAGTAGAGATTTAAGTATATTGGATGTTACAGAGAAAGCTATTGGAGAGACACACACCTGTTGTATTTGACCATGAGTATTTGGGGGGGAAAAGGGCCAGGTGGATGAGGTCTGGTTTAATTGAGTTGAATTCAGTCTATTTGTAAAAGAAACCTGAGATGACATCTAAGCTTGATAAATCAAGACATTATGTCATGAAAGATAAGGAAGATATTGACAAAATCTAACTAACCTGTATTCCAGATAACAATAACATAAGCTATGGAGTCAACCACCAGGAGAACAACGGATAGAAACAGTGCCAAGTAGTGCCTCATAAGGAGCAAAACCGAGATGAGGCAGGGGAGCACTGCTTTTCATCACAAATCCTGGAGGCATACTATTTAATCTTTAAACAGGTTGTTTCCTTTATAATGTAGTGATTACAAAATAAGGTAGTACAACATTACTTTCAGTTTCTACTAATACCATCCATTATGGTTTTATCCACATGAAGATGAAAGAAACTACTTTCGAAACATACAATCCTCTCTAATTCTATCATTTTGATATAAGGAAATACTAGTTGCTCCCCCCAAAACAAACAATTGTTATCCTTTCTAGAAACTGCACTGGCAAGTGTTTTCTGTTCTTGGATGTCAGTGTTGTTATTTGAAAGATTATATAAGGTAGTTTGGCTGACACTGAAGAGCTCTTACTTCAGTTTCAAAACCAAGTAGAAAATATGTTACAAACATACATACCACCCTAAAATGTACCCTCTTGCCTATAATTTACATATTAAACTTATTTGAGTTTTATTTCTGATAAGACATTCATGCAATAAACTCACACATTTAAAAGGTACTTGCCATTTTCTTGGCAAATGTGAAAGCACTTGGAGAAATTGAAGGCTTTTCAGAAGCTGCCACAGCAGTGGTATAGTGACTGCTATACGCATCTGAGCTATTAAGATTTCTTTCCATTGAGTCATCATCCATAATTATCTGCCAGCTCTTTTTGACATTCTAATGTACCCTTCTCATTAGTGATACTAAAGAAATTAGAAAATGCTGCCCCATCAAGGGACTGTTTCCAGATCTAGCTTCTAGGCAACGAAAGCACATTTTGGCCAGGTCTCCATGAGTCCCAAAAAATAGATATTGAAGGAAGAGTTTGTGACTGAGTTCAGACTGTGTGATATTGAGACAATTCTCTTTTCACAGAAAGTGCTTTGGGGATGTTGATCTGCTAGGCATTAGACAGTTAAGAAGGCATAGCCTTTCCTGCTCCACCCTGGGTGCTCAATAAAGGCTGGCTGCATTCAAAGCTCAGGCCTTTCAGCCTGTTGGAAACATTACATAAAGGAGTAAAAACACTTTGAAAAGTGGCTATGGCCCTGCAAAGTCCCTCCCAAGTGTCAGGAAGCTCACTTTTAAGATCCAAACTATCATCACAGTTTTCCTGAACCTTGTCCTGAAGGACTTTATTCCAGACCTAGAAGATTAGACTGTTGAAAGAATTTGATGCATATTCTTGTGGGCAGATACACAGAGAAAAATTTTAAAGGCCATAATCTCTCTTTCTCAATACTACTTCTCTTTGATAGAGTTACGTGGAGTCATTTAACCATTAATCATTCATTTATTTTATGTAATTTTTCATAACTGATCAAAAACACTGATTTCATTGCTTTCTCTAAGTCTTTGTCTTAAATATGCTAAGAAAATAGACTTAAAGTACTAAATTTGACTGGGCCCGTATTTTTAAAAATTGGTTTAATGCTTTTCACTTAGTGAAAAGAAAAAAAAAATCTCAGTAAGCGCTTTAAAAAATTCACAGTTAAAACTGAAACAAGCCCAAGAAGTGATTATATTTGCATAACTTGATCTGTATTTGGAAGAAAATTCCACTGAAGACAACAATGGAAGCTTATCAAATCAGAATTTCACATAGATTTTCCATAGCCCTACTAATGAATACTGACTCACTGGTCAGCTATGGTGGAAATTTAATGGAGCTCTAGGATAGGAAATGTACCCATCGGAGTGTGTTCAGTGGTTCCATTACATCAGTATGAAAACTGCATTAGGCATCCAGTTCTGCCGCTTTCTGAGACCAATGCTAGAGCACGGTAGTTGTTAATTCTTTAGCATTTTGATGGAGGCCAGACCGTGCCCCTGAATTAAAACCCTTTTTGTTTTGCCACAGTCAGGAAAATTTGCACTTTATGTCCAAATTGGGATTGTTTGGTCTACTGATTTGGTTTTCTATTTTCTTCAAAGTGGTAGGCAATCTCCAACTGAATCCCCTCAAAGAAAATTATAATCTGTGGGGTGCATTCTAAGATACAAGTGAAGGTACTGATATATTATTATATGAAGTTGAATCTGTAGAGGACCCAATACTGTAAGTGGCCCTGAAAAGGATATCTTCAGAGTATAAGTCTGAGGTAAGCCTGGTTTAGAGTAGGTGCTAGTTCAACCCCCAAATGGGTACATTCAAAGAATTTTCCACTCTTGCTTCATAAAATTTTACCGTCTACAACTGGTTCAAAATGCCATATGCGTCTTGTGATAAGTTCCCCTGTTTAAAAATGGACTGAAATTGATAGGACAGACAGTTATTACAACCCATTTCAGTAATTCTCATGTTAACTATTGCTGAAAATATTGAGATCTGTTTTGCCCTGTTCTTAAGAAATGATTGTGTAATTAAATCACCTTTTGGCTCCCATGAAGATCCATCTTTTAATTTTGTTCTCAGAGTTTATTTTAGTTCATTTTCAAATTTCCCCTTACAGTCAATTTTTAAAATCTATCCATCCATCAGCTAAGAAATTGGAAAAGCAGGGAAAATAATGGCCTTAATGCATATGTTGTCTCGCTAGGAAAATAATACATTTTACTGTGTAATTTGTAAGTGATATCCAGTTACAGGACTATAGGTGTGCACCTGGACCGTCCAAGCACATGGTGACATGGGTTTATTCTAATGGGCCGCTAGGATACCCTATCTATTACATCACTGGTTCTATGTATCCACCCATCCTTTTTCATCTCTCTTGGCACCGTGACAGTAATAACAACAGTAGTGAATAATAATAGCATTAATAACAGGAACATTTATGAACACTTAATTCCAGAAACTCTATTAAACGCTTTACATGGATTATCTCATTTATTTCTCCATGCCTGCTCAGTGATGGGTACAAGTATCCCCATTTAACAGATGAGGTATCTGATGATCAGAGAGGTCATGACTTGTTCAATGTCAATATCAGTGAGTGGTAGAACCCCGGTTTGAATTCTAATTAGTCAAATGCCAGACTCTACATTTTTCTATTGTGGTGGCTAGGATGGTGTAGAATATTTTGTTCTTTACTTTAGATATATTTGCAAAAGTACCTACTTATCTCAGTTTAGACTGAGCTTTTAGTTCTCCAGCCTCCAAATCCGTAGATTTTCATGACATCGGTTTGTCTTGGACTTTTCTTCCTAGTGCTCACTTCAGACTATAACTAGGGTGATCAGATAACTTATTATCCAAATCAGGACACATCCAAGGGTGAAAAGAGCTGCTGGTATTAAGCATTCTGGGACTGTAGGTGTGCACCTGGATTGTCCAGGCCCATGATGACATGGGGTCATTCTGATGAGCTGCTAGGATTTTCTTCTCTCTGTCCCCTGGTGCAGAGCCCAGCTCTGCTGAGGGCAAAACTAAGTATTGTTTTCAATGGTTCTGTGCTGCAACCTTTATTTTCTCAGGACTAGTTTTGTGGACAACTGTTTTTTTCCCTCTGTTAGAGCAGAGCATTCAATAAACAACCTAAAAAGAATAAAATATCCTAATATTTCTTTAGAGCTGAATAGCTATGGACACAGAGGCATATTCATTTATCACTGTTACAGTAAAAGCATAAAAAGGCCTATACCTTTAATAAGTCCCTTTTCTTGCAGAGTTTTCAGAGAAGGTCTTCGGGTGATAAACTTCTTTAATCTGCTTTTAACTCGGTTTTTGTCGCTTGTATCGGAAGCACTATGATGCAGTCTGAACACTAGAAATAAAAAAAAAAAGCTTTCAGTAAATTTCTTCTTTATGATTATTACTTTATTCAAATATGAATAGAAAGCAGTAGTTATGGAACTGCTGGAATTAATAGCTCAAGCCCTTCTGTTTAGACACTGCATACGAGTAAAAATTTGGCTGTATGAAAATATTAGCTGTGTTGCCACCTGAATGTGCAATGAGAATGTGGTTAGTTCTATACATTCACAATTTATTTTCACTTTCATTTCCTTATATTTAATGTGATGACCTTTATCTGCATAATTCCACCTATTTGTATCTATACACAGAATTATAGTCAAAGAAAAATTCATCTACATTAAAGGGAAAACTCTTCGAATTGTTCATTTCAATCGATTATGATTATATACTGCTTGTAGGTAATTCAGGTGTTTTAAACGGTCCTGCCTGCCCAAATAATTTTGTCAATCTTCTTTTTTATGTTGACTCAAAGTGATTTCTTTTTCTGAAGTAAATATTTCTTATTTTTGTTATTAATGTGAAATTACCACCAGTTCTAGGTAAAATTCTGAAACAAATTTGTCTCAGCCTTCTTCAGTGTCTTCATTGATCCCCTATCCTCAGCTTCCTATTCTAAGCTCTATCTTCAAAGTTAGGTGTGCATCAAATTCATTCCTAGACAAATATTAGCTGAATGTTTACTGATCATCAGGCTCTGTGCTAAAAGGCTGTGAACTTCATGATGAATATAACACTTAAGTTCTGGACCTTCATTAAGCATAGAGTCTAAGTACATTCAAGGTATCTTATTATTAATGACTGATTCATTTTCTCTTTAAGATAATAGAACTTAACTGGGCCCTTCATTGTCTTAACCCAATTGTTGACGTAATGGGAGGACTTGGGATACTTTATTAGGTACATAGAGGCTCTTGTCCTTTCAAATCATATTTTAGAATAAATCAATCATTCAATTGGGTTAATAATAATATATCTAAAATGTATTGAGATCTTACTACATGCTTGATACTTTCCTAAGCATATAACATGATTTAACTTAATGTTACTGTAATGTAAAGTCCACGTGGGCAGAAATTTTCATCTACTTTTGTAAATGTTGTTCACTAATGGGTCTCCAATACCTCAAACATTGTTCAGCATGTAAATGTAAATGTTCACTGAATATTTGTTGACTCAACTCTCACAATGAACTTTTGAAGTATGTAAAATAATTCTACCCATTTAGAGACAAGGAAGCTAAGGCAAAAAGGTTAAGTAACTTGTCCAAGGTCAAGTTTGGATATGGGACAAGTCTCATAAGATTTTTATCTGGTATTCTGCTAGGTGATGAAAAAATAAAGAAACACAAACTGACCACCTAGTACATACATGGCAGGGCTGGAATTAACTGCTGTGAATGAAAATGCATATGGCCTATGTAATTCTCATATGGCATGGTGTGAAGTACAAGAGACTAAGGGATCTTAGAGGAGGAATTGACCTCAGATGATTTTGGAAAAACAGCAATTGCCATTAGAACCCACATGAGCAATAATTGTTTTTATAGGGCCATAAGTATCAGGCATTAACCAACTCAACATTGCATGATTGGAAGTCATTCTGGGCATCTTAATATACTATCTTTACATGATATCTTATCAGTTTTTATCTGGGTCAAGTCACTGCAGTGACCACCAGTCAGACATGCTGCTTCAACTGACAACTGTCTCAAAACCCCATGGTCTGGGTTCTAGTATCAGAGGCTGAAGAAACACTTAACGTCCTTCAGAAAAAAAATCTTTCTCAGGGTAGTTTTGGTCTCAAGTCTGCCTTTGAAGTAATAGGGCATAATCCATCCAAATTTTCACAGGTTATCAAAGGTAATATTTTCTATTTCTAGTCTCTCCTCAAAATCTTGTCACCTTCCATGACCAAGAAATACAGAATCAAAGGAGGCATTTTTATCTGCCTTTTTAGAACTAGTTAAAATGATGTGATTAGAAAGTATATAGAGTATAAATGCAAGATTATGAAAATGTTTATTTGGTGAGTTATATCTTTCAGAATCCCTTAGGTACTCTGGTGATACTATTCTTAATTTTACATATATAATATGCTTATGTTATATGTAGTTTTAAATATACAAAGTATAAAAATATTTAAAATATAATAGATATTATATAAAAACATAAAATGTATTTATATATTTTATATTTTGTATGTTTTATATATTTATATATGATATATAAATATATATTTAAACAGATATATATGAATAAATGCATATTCTACTATATAGAAACACTTAATGCAAACATTTAAATAGTTATGTGAATATATATTTATATATTTAATATATTTACATTCATAATATTATATATAAAATATATATTAAATGTCTATGAAATATATGCAAAATATTTCACATATAAACTGTAAAACATGCATATTGTTTTCTTTTTTTTGTTTGTTTTGTTTTGTTTTTAATCCCACCATCTGGCTCTACATGTGAAAAGCCATGTACATCTGGCTCATATATGTATATGTAAGGTGTATTGTTTTTTCAAAGAACATGAAATAATATTTTTAAATGCTTTATCTTGTTTCCTTCTCACAAACACTGAGAAAGTGGCAGTCTTGGGTGTGATCACACTGGTTTTAACACAGCCAAACTCTCCAAAGTTGCCTCTAATGACTTTCCTAGAGACAGACTACAGCGTCCACTTCCATTTCCTGATGCCATAAATAATCATCCTCAGATGACAAGTCAAATTACAAGGCCTCTGCTATCATTCATTCCACTCATTTTGTTCTAGGAAGAGTAATGCAGAAGTTAAAGTCAATAGATGACTATAATATACAGCATACTTTTTATTAAACAAATAACTTGAAAGCGCTATAAATACGAACTAAAAATGTAAAAAGCACATGGTTATAAAGCCAAGTCCATCATGAGGTCCCTGTAAACAGCAGTAAAAGTCTTTGAATATTGTGGTTTACAAATCTGATTTCAACAGCCAAACTTATAAAACAGTTTACGCTTTTCTGTTGTCAAGGGAGAAAAACTTGCCAAATTGTTCATTTTAAGTAAATACAACATCACCAATTAAGGAAGGCAAAATTTAAACACATGCCTATGATAATCAGGACATAGTTTGCTTCTGATTTCACTACTGATTTTAACAGAACAGTGTTCCTTCCATTTTCCCACAGCACCCAAGTGACCCCACACATACTTTTAGAAACTTGTAATCACACAGTGCAAATAAAAGGACACTTTACTGGAAAATACACAGTGTGGTACAATAATCCATCATTTATGAAAAATAGAATTCAGCCTTTTCGTTTTCCTCAGAGATTCAACTACTTTTTGAGGGTGAACTTTACTGCAATTTAAAGATTTATGTTAAGCCAATGAGCATTTTTTTTCCATTCCCATTTAAACTTTTTATTCAAAAATGAAAAGAGACTAAAGAGATATGAGTTTAAATTCTAAAGCATTTAATCTCATTTACAGAGGAATTGCTCTTAATTCTACATATTTTAATCTCCACAAAAAGTTAACCTGAATGGGATTCGCTTTCCAGGTATTTTAGAATTTACTTCTTTTATTTCCTTTATACGTTCCTCTTTTTTCCATTGATGGGTGATCTTTTCTTTCAAGCCCAAAAGGAATATTTTTGAAAGCCTAAGAATTTTCAATAACAATATACAATTTAAGTCTCAACACGCAGGCCAAAGGCATTAGCTTTGAGCACCACTCTTAACCCACTGAGAGATTTAATTGCTGTTAAAGCTGCTCACACCAAAGAATAGTTAGAATCGAGGGATTTTATTATTATTATTATTATTATTATTATTATTTATTTGAGTGCAGTTGACACACAATCTTACATTACGTTAAGGTGTACAACATAGTGATTCAACTTCTGTATATGTATGCGACGCTCCCCCCAAGGACTGAAGGCTTTTTAAGTTTTATACCCAACATAGCATTAATGGTGTTAAAACCACCCTAGAGATGAAAAAGCTGATTGTAATGAGTGCCCTTTGTATATTTATTTTTTTCAACTTTAGTAATGGGAGGAGGAATCAACCCGGTTTGGATGATGAACATTCACTACCATTCTATTAAGGGATAAGAACCACAAAAGAAAACCCTCAAATTTTTCCGGAATCCAGTGTTTTAGATAATATGATCCAGAATTGTGCATCTGCCAGAACTTTTCTTTCTGGGGATCTTATTTTGAAATATCCCCCTTTCCTGCCAAACTGCTGTTTTCATGGTATTCCCATGTTACACTCACATGCTGTTATTATTTTTTTTATTTGGAAATACTGGAGAGCTAACATTTCAGAAATGTTGCTAAAGGAAATGCTATTACAAACAACTTTCTAGGCTTCTTGTCACTTTTTTGGTTAGCCTTTACATAGAGATCGACATCAGGTGTAGATAGTTGTATTAGCATCTGAGACCTCCTGACACTTTGAGTCTGGGAGGACGTTCAGGGCAAAGCTGGTGGCAGTGAAGATCATCTTACCACTCTGAAGTGTCCAGGGAGGGAGATCAAGAAAGAAATGACAAAATAAGGTTATATCAGGCTCTTAACCCCAAGAGATTCCAAAACACTTCTCCAACCATCACATGGATTACATAACAAAGTACTGAATTGTCTCCACTCATATTTTCCAATCCGACTTCTTGTATTAGGAATTGCCCTGTTGTACCACTTATTAAATTACTGAAATAAGAATGCCTTACCCAAAGTTGATTGAAAAGAAAAATCAAGTTTTTAAAATTTCTTTCAGCCTCCTGCCTGATTCCTTTCATGAGGCTGTAGTATATACTGCTTTGCTCTCTCCAGCACACGCTTTTAGAGCTTGCAAAACTTTGCACGTAACTCCCTGTGTCAGAGTGGGAAGAAGGGGTAAGTTTGGGCTTAATATATATACTGTTGGTCATTTAATATCTCTCTTTTTTTCACATGCTCAGTGTAAATAGAAGTCATATTTTCAATCCCCAACTTGTAGCCTGAGAAGCTAAATTATGAAACTTCAGGTGACTTGCTTGAAACACAAATCACGATTAAATCTGGAAATAACTGGAAGAGGGAATGCAGAACATTTTAACAGCAGTGCTTTGTTTTAACCACCTAATTCCCACGTAGATATTGTAGAAATACAAAATAAATGATCAGTTCAAAAAAGAAGGGTATGTGGACAATATCTACCAATGATTCGTATTTATGCTATCTACCCTTTTAAAGAGAAGTAAAAATTCATACAGTGAAAATCGTTTACTTTTAGACTGAATTGTCTAGTTTAAATGGTCAAATCTAACCATATTTTTACATTTTCAGTGTTGATAAAGAACTGGCAGTTAACTGTCATATCCCTGTCATTCAGCCATATGGAAATTCCACGACTGCTTTTCTCAGTAATAGATGTATCCATGTGTTCTACTTCTAATGCATTCATCTGTCTATGATGTAAATCTTCATTGCCTTTCATGTATAGGCCTAATATTTTTATTTTGCTGGTAATATATCTGATGTGTCTAGGTCGATAATGTATTCCTATAGTTTGAGTCTGGATGTTTTGTTTAAACTCTATAGCATTTAGTATAGCTTTGAATTACTTAATGAATAACTTTGTTGATGATGATGATGATGATAATGATGATGATGCTAACTTCAGTTCTGTTGTGCAAATATTGAGTAATATTATCACAGATGTAATTTGCTTTCAGTTGTAAGTCTATCTGGTTTCTTTTTGTGAACCAGAGTTGAAAAAGATATTTGTTTCACAGGTTATGGAAATACTACATATTCAGAAAAAAAAAGGAAAGAAGAAAGAGAAAATATATGTAAATAGCAAAAACCTATCGTGTGCATAAAGACAAATGATACATTTTTTTTCTTTAAATGGAATCAGATGCAGTTTAAGGTGTAAAGATTCAGATCATCCAGACATCTTTTATGACTTGATACAGTGTCAGTAAAACTTTGTTAATTGAGAGCTGTTCAAAACCTTGATAAATTTGTATATAAAGTAAGTGGTTACTGAGCTAAGGCAGTAGCTGATTTTGAAAGCGAAATTACTAAAAAAAGAAAAAATGGCATAGGGCAATAATCCAGAGAAAGGGCGCTATGAAGTAAAAATATGCTTTCCATGAGAAAATATTATATATTAAATATAGGAATGGGTTCTCTCCTGGTGACAGAAAACAGGCCACAGCCAAATCAAATGAGAAGAGCCTTATAGATGAATATGAACATCAGAGAACAAAAATTAAAAAAACAACACAATGAGTTTTCAGGCATGACAATTCCACCACAGAGGTAACAGCATGGCAAGATTCTAAGAAATTAATACTTGGGATTTATGTGGGGGAGGGGGAAGCCTAGCTGGAGAATGAAATGATAGTCATATTTAAGTGTACAGGACAATTTCTTTTCTTTTTTTTTTTTTTTTTTTAATTTGAAAGAGAGAGAGCATGCACAAGGGAGAGAAAGGAAGAGACACAAGGGAAGAAAGAGAGAGAGAGAGAATCTTAAGCAGGCTCCATTCTCAGTATGGAGCCCAACAGGGGGCTTGACTGAAACCACCCTGGGATAATGACCTGAGCCAAAATCAAGAGTCTGATGCTCAACCTATTGAGCCACCCAGGCACCCTGAATACTGGACAATTTCAATGCTGATTTTATATATTGACTCAGATACTAGACCGTGCTTAGCAGTATTTTAACTGGGTGGGTGGTATTTAAATCTGCCCTCCAGATAGACATAAATAGAGAGAGCTACCACTACATATTGTGTGTGCATATTTGTTTTTACCCTTGTGAAAATGTATTCTCAGAGGGTACAGAGGGGAGTAATAAATGACAACTTCGAAGCTTTTTTTTTTAAATCTCTAAACTCCGGGCCTTATGGGTGATCAAGAATATGCTACAATGTATCCTGAATTTTTCAAACACAAAAATTTGAAGGAGGACATAAAAATATATATTATAGACATAGGCAGTTTAAGAGAAGTCTTAAGCTAAATAATCAATATTCAAGAGGAAGTGGTGGGGTGAAGTATTTATTTAGATTGTAAAAAAAGTTAAATTCATATATATGTATAAGATATATGTAATTTATAATTTTATAAGATATATAAATAAATACATATTTAACTTTTCTTCAATCTAAATATTGTAATATGTAATTTTTTAACATGTATTTATTATTGAGAGACAGAGAGAGACAGAGCATGAGCATGGGAGGGGCAGAGAGAGGAGGAGACACAGAATCTGAAGCAGGCTCCAGGCTCTGAGCTGTCAGCGCAGAGCCCGACACGGGGCTTGAACTCACAAACTGCGAATCATGACCTGAGCTGAAGTCAGACGCTCAACTGACTGAGCCACCCAGGAGCCCCTAAATATTGTAATATATATAGTATTGATTCTCTTAAAGCATTCTCAATTTCCACTTTAACTGGGCAATTTGATCATCCTAATACCACTTATATTATTAATAATGACTCATTTTCTTAGAGTACTTACAATGTGACAAGAATCTGCAGTAGGTATGTTACATCTCGTTTAGTCCTTATAACCATTCAATGTGGTGGGTTCTCTTATTGTTGCCCATTCTACAGGTTAGGAATCTGAGGTTCGGAGAGGTTAAGTCATATAGCAAATAAGTGCCAGAGCCAAAGTCAAGTGCAGGGCTGCCTGATTTCGAGCCCATGGGAACTTCTACCCTGCCCCGCTGCCTGCCTCTCCATCTGCTTGGTAATACTGTCAAAGTTCTAAGGACTTAAAGAGATGGCAATAGCCTCCCACGATAGTCAAGTACTTCCAATACTTCCAACCTAAGGTCTTATCTGATGTGCTGAAACTGCTGGCTGAGATGATTCTAGGTAGTGCACATCACTGTAGACCTAAGAGGGAAAATGAGTTGCCTTAGGTGAGATTAGTGAATCACAGGACAGCAACAGAGCTGATGGCTGAATACTCTCTGGATTGCCCATTGGAACAGCTGATGATGGCATCTGGGTTGCACAGAGCCATAACCACCGTGAGTCACTCACCATGCTCCAGGTGGCTGTATGTAGCCAGACAAGAATGAATATGGAAGTAGAGATGCAGGGTGGGGATCGGGACCCCTGTTAAGTAAAAGGGCTAGCAACCCAGCCAGATCTCTCAGTTTTTCAGTCCTTGACTCCTGTCATCACTTAATCTTTTTTCAAAGACAGACAGACATACATCTAGCCTGCAATAGTATGGGCACATGCACTCTCATCTATAAACTCCTTAGCACTTCCCTCATCCAAGTCAGGAAGTTTCATTCTTCTCTGTGCCCAACCAGAGTCTACCTGTTTAATTCTGGGTTGCTACATAGGAGTAAAGCTTCAGGATCAGCATTTAGGAGGGAAAGCAGATAAGAACCACTAATCTATGGCCTCCTTCCAACAGCTAATGCTGCTTCTTTCAAAAAAAAGGTGCATTCCTTCTCTTACTTTGAAGATTACAGGTATTGGATTTTTAATTTGAATCTCAACTCTATCCCTTAACAGAAGTAAAATCTTATTCAAGAAGTGCAAGTTCTTTGTGTCTCTTTTTTCCTATCTGTTAAATGGGGCTGATAATATCCACACCAAGGACTGTTGTGTAAATTAAATGCCCCAATATATGCAAAACACCCAGTGCAATATCTAATGTATCATAAGCATCTAATAAACACTAACTATTGTGAATTATGAGATTATTATCGATGTCTTATATTGCAATCATGATTGTAATAATCAGTAAGTGAACAGAACAATACCCTCCTCATCCTCCACCCCAGTGCTTCTCACGTTTTTCAACATTTACTGAGCATTTACTATGTATCAGGTATTATTAGATTATAACCTTAGCTGTTGCATAAATTCAATATATATGTTAATTTACATAAAATTAAAAATAATATAGATACAATTTTTGACTGCTCCTTGGCTCTCAGTTAAAAAAAAGTACTTGTATACAACCCCAAGAGTTTATCTGTGATTAATTTCTGCCAGGTAGAGTGTATTTCAAGACTTGGAACATGTGTTGAAATCATTGGGTTTTGAAGAACTATCCATTAAAGACTTTCTGAACTGTGACAATGGATATTGACAGTGCTTGTCAGACTAAACCACTATTGATTGGCTCACATCATGTGTATAGCAAAACCAATTTCTTTCAAGTGCTTCTTCCTAACTGAAATACATTATTGAGCCTTCCTCTCTGTTTATTATAACACCCAAGCTCATCGTATGTAACACATCTAGCAAAAAGGTTTCTCAATGAAGGAAGCAGCAAACTATAACACAGAGAGAAGTGAAGGCACTTAGCAATCCAAATAGTCTTGTACTGTAAGATGCTATTTCTCTGGAAAATATCGATCCCTTGTAGAGTCTTGTTTTTATTTTACAATCTTCCTGAATATGGAAAGATCACGGACTAACAGAGCTTTGCTATTGTTTAATGATCCTGTGACTCTCATGGTTTCTACCCCTGAATGAAACTATTTTAAGTATTGCGTGTATGTTTAAATGTGGGAAAGAAAGTGTTTATGTTGGGTCACTGCTACACTGCCCACAAACACACACACACACACACACACACACACACACACACACACCCAGGGTTGTGACTTTTCCCAAACTTTAGAATGTTTTCTCCAGTGAGTGATTCAGGCCGACTTTGGCCATATGCTATGTATTGTACAGTTTTATTATTAATTTGAATTTGCATTGTTCCTTTCTTCCCAAGAGGGCATATTTCTTACTAACATAATGCTTTTACATAACAAAGAGCAGTTCTCATAATACCCCATGAGTGGGAAGAGTTCCAGATTTATTTTTTTATTTGAAATTATTTTTATTAAAAAAAAACTAAAAACATACCTTCCACAAGGACTGACTGATCATATCTCATGCTTCCTGCAATGTCCTAAGAGCGTTGCTGGGCCCAAAGGAACTTTAGTTCTAGTTTTTACTTCTTAAGAAGCTCACAGTTTACTGTATGTAAATGCCTGGGGAAATCAGGGTAATCCTAAATTCTTAGCATAATTCTCAGGTTATTCCTAAAATTGCCACCCCTGTAAAAAATGATCCTTACAACTCACATGAGTCCCTCTGATGGAAAAACAGGCAAGATTTTGGTTAACTCTACAAATGCTGAATTAAGTGTAGTATGGTGCTGCCTAAGTGTAGCTGGAAACTAAAAAAAAAAAAAAAAAAAAAAAAATGGTGGGGGGCACCTGGGTGGCTCAGTCGGTTAACTCTCCAGTCTTGGTTTTGGTTCAGGTCGTGATCTTGGTTCTGTGAGTTCAAGCCCTCTGTTGGGCTCTGCACTGGCAGTTCGGAGCCTGCTCAGGATTCTCTCCCTCCCTCTTTCTGCCCCTCCCCCACCCACGCTGTCTCTGTCTCTCTCTCTCTCAAAATAAGTAAATAAACTTTTTTTTTTTTTTTTTTTTTTTTTTTTTTTTTGCTTAGAAGGGTGGTAAATGCTACATGAGCAAAATATGTCATTCTTTAAAGCCCCTTATTAAGGAACAGAGTTCCAAGTTTACTTGAAAGTTCTAGATTAGGGTTTATCCCAAGATAAAGATCCCTTTGAGTCTTGCCTCCTGCTCCATGCTATGGCCCAGGAGAATGGCTGCACTCAGCACCCTCGGTCATGCCCTTCCTCTGGCTTTGCCCCTTGCCCGTGGCCTTCTCACTCCCACATTCCCTCTCTCTGAGACAAGCTCCGGTCTTGGGTCCATTCCCTTGGCATTCTTTGCAGGGGTCACAATGTCCTGAAGAACGATTGCTTGTCAGAGTGGCAGCCTCCCATGCTTTTGTCAGAGAAAGACCAGGAAATGTCAGGCCAGTCAGTTAGTCCCTCACAACATAGTTTTAGTGGGACAGAACCCTCTATTAGAGGAATCATTTTGACATAACCTTCTAGCTATTTCTCTAAAATGTGCGTGCGAACCACCGAAACCCTCCCCCACAAGAGCGTATTGAAAATGCACAGGGTATGCTGAGCAGATCTGAGGACACAGTATGTAGTCTATGGCTAAGTGTTCAGGGATAGTGGAGCAGTTTGTCCTCACAAATGCTGACAGACAGCTGCAGTTTGCAGCTGGCAGTGAGCTTAAGCTCGCTAAACAAAGATCTAGCTGGAGCCCGGTGAATACTTGGCTCCATTGCAATAATCATAATTCATAACATACATTTCTAAAGGAGGGGAGAAAATAGGAAAAGGCCCATAAAGGCAGATATCATTGTGACACTTGATGTGGTCAGGATACAGGCTGCTTTATTTGTTGTCCGTTTTGAACCTATCTGGGGTCCTGTACTGACACGGTGGTCACTGCGTGTTTGTCAAATGACACTGCTTTATGCTTTCCAGCCTCATCTTCAGATTAACCCTTTTTTCCACTAAAAAAAAAATAGTAATGGGAGATTTACCTTCTTTCAAAAACCAGTTATTATCTCAAATATGTATTTTTTTAATGAGTTCATTGTAATCCAACTGCCAAGCTTTTTCTTGTTTTTGACCATCAGATAACCCCCTTCTTGGGCACAGTTCATGCTAGAGTCACAAAAACTTGAAATATTAACTCTGGAGTGGATTTGAGGGAATACAGGGTAAATGGTCCTAACTCCTAAGATGAAGAAAAAGACACCCAAATTGTTTAAGCCACTTGCTTAAGGCTACACAGTTAAGAAGCAGAAAGGTAAAGATTCAATTCTAATTTCTCAACCACCATTTGTGGTTTTTTGTCAGCACATCTTTATGTCTCTCTAATCCCAGATTTAATTTTATTAGAAAAACTGTCCATAAATTCAGAAGATTGCTCCAGAGGAGGCCATTTGTTGCTCTAGGCCCCCACTACCGGCCTGATTTTTCCAGTGGCCAGGAATTTTATATCCGAATCTCAATGAAGTCATTTAACTGTTTCATTCTACATATTTAGAATTAGAGAATTTTTAATAGGATATGGAAATATATTTAAATTTGTATGCATACTCATGCATAATAATATGAAAAATACATGCCCCCCAAAGGGAAATTACAGTAGCCTTTCCCTTGACATGTAGCAATGCTAAGCGTTTTGCTATTATCCTTTACTTTAACTTTTGGTAACCTGAAATCTGTAATAGATTATTATGATTTGGGGTCTTGAGCCTTGCCTTTCCCTGGGGGGGGAGAGGATCCTGTTGCCAATTGCCAGGACGCTCCTCCTGACACAGATGTCACTGAGGAGAGTGCTTTGCTGGATATCCTCTCCATGTGTTTCGGCCTAAATTAGGAGAGGAGAAAGAAGATCGAGCTACAGATGGGAAAATGTATTTCACTGAGTTCCAACTCCTCTGAAATTCAAACTTTTGGACTATTGAACAGGCTAAGATCTTGGTTTTCTTCAAACATGTTTAATCTAGACAAAGTAGAACTTCTGGTCTTGGAAAAAAATGTCTTTGGGTTTTAAAGGTCTCCGAAAGCTTCTTGAGACATTAAGTACCTCTTACATAAAATAACACAGTGATGATTTAAGGCCAGAGGAACTGGAAATGAGTGGATTAAATGACCTTTAAAATACACATAGGTTTAAAATTGAAAGGAAAGTGCACTTAGCAAAAAAGCATTTGGGATTTATTTCTAAAATACGGTTGGAAACATTAAGCAAACTCAAAATGAGGCAACGTGCACACATCCTCATTTTGACTTAAAGATCTACTTTAAATAACACAACAGATGTAGTCATCAGAATCTATTCCAACAGGGACACTGTGAATGGTGAGAAAGACATGGTAAGACTTGAGTAATAATAAGAACTACTGTCATTGTTATCCCTTAATCTTTCAAACTGTCAAAGCAGAACCAAGAGTAAAAGAGGAATATTCTAGCAGGATCTGACTCCCTCCCTGTTTTGTCAAGCAGTTCATTTAGGAAATTTCCACCAGGAAGTATTCCCTTAAATTAGTCATCAGAAAGCAAGTTTAGCTATTTTCACTTAATAGCACAAGAGAAAAAAAAATGAAAAAAAAAAACCACCTGTGGATTTTAGTCTGAAAACATTCCTGACAACACAAACAGGTGCTGGCTTATGTAATAGCTAAGAAATCAGAGGGGGACAGAGCCCTTGCTAAGGAAAATTGAACTTAATTTTTCCATTGTGAGGGAATGGCCAACTGAGAATTATGTGCTCTGGGTCACATAACATTTTGGCAAAAATATTTATTTTGCCAATTTTGTGGCCACATGAAATAAACTGCCATTGAGACACGAGATGAAGTCAAGAAGGGGGGAGGGCAAGGCAGATCTTCATAGTTCAGTTTGGAATTTAATGGTGCTCCCTATACTCTCCTCAAACCTGATACACAGTCGGCCGTCAGCAAAAAGATGTTTAAAAATTGGGTAGTGTCTGAGCAAAATGCATGGTAGAAAGCACACAGAATTTTCTGTTAAGAGATCTGATCTCAAATTCACAGATCCACCATTAAGAAAGTGTGTGACTTCATGGCCCTGAATCTCAGTTTCCTCATCTGTGTAATAGGAATACAAATATCTCAACTGCCATGTTAGAAGGATTAAATATTATGATGTAAAAGATCACAGTGCTTTGTATGTACACAAGTAGATTAGTATCCTTATACTTTTCCTCCCTTTCTTCCCCATCTTCATCATCCTTAACATCATTAACATAAGTTACTGGTTACACTGGACTCTATAAAAGTGAGTCAAATGGAGATGATCTGTGGGCTTTGGGAACTAACAGTTAAAAATCATAATATCAGGGCACCTGGGTGGCTCAGTCAGTTAAGCATCCGACTCTTGATTTTGGCTCAGGTCATGATCTCAAGGTTTGTGAGATGGAGCCCCGTGTCAGGCTCTGTGCTGACAGTTGAGAGCCTGCTTGGGATTCTGTCTCACTCTCTCTCTCTCTCTCTGCCCCTCCCCTGCTTATGCACTTGCTCTCTCTCAAAATAAACTTTAAAAATAAAATAAAATAAAATAAAAATCACAAGACACAATGGTATGTCTTAATAGAATGTAGATATGGACACTTGATGAAATTTGGACTATGTATATAAAAATTATGTGAAGCTTATATTAGCTATCAGTAAAGAGCTAAGTCCATATGGTATAGGAAGAGCCTTAGAAATTGTTTGTTGAGACAGAGTACATTTTCTTACACTTTCACACGTTGTATACCAAATTTTCTAACTGCATGAGTGTTTATTAATTACAGCTTTGATGGAAATAAATGTGCCGGCAATATAAATCCTTCTAGGTGAATGTATGTGCCACTACCATTTTTGCTAATAATTATAATTTTATAAATAACAATAATAAAAATCTTTAATTTTATACATTACCTTAAGATTGAAATCTTGTGTCTAACCTAATAGAATCGGCAGAAAGTTTGCTTTGATAAATACAGCAGCAACATTACCTTATATAAAAATTGTTATCAGAATTGTGTCAGAAGTGCATCCCAGGCCATGCAGACTCAGGGCACACAAATGTGTCTGTTAATGATCACAACTAAAACATCTTTTATATATTAAGAAAAATTTAAAGACCCTTAACACTTGATTAATTACAGATGGAATGTCAGTCCTGGAGAAAATCTAAATATATGAGGAGCTGAATTAGGAGTGTGCATGGTGGGGACAGGGGTGAGGGATTAGGTTAGTAGGAAGAAGACCCTTTGCTTTGCTGATGCAGATCATAGGGTCATATCCACTACTTTCAAGCAAGATTAGCTCTGACCAATAGAGTAAAAGAAAACTTGGAATGTATGAATGTAAGCTTCCACACCATACCACCAGATGGAAATGATTGGTTGTACTCATTGTCACTCACAAATTCTACTTTAGAGACATTGGCCTCCTTACTCTTTCTTGAGCACATGCTAGCTTAGGGCCTTTGCACATGCTGCTTCCTCTGACCTAAGCATTCTTTCTTTAGATATTTACATAGCCACCTTCCTCACTTCCCCAGGTCTTCCCCCAAGTCTCATCACTCACAGGTTCCCCCTCTCTGTTCAAAATCACAAGCTTTCCCCCGCTTAGGTGTTCCCAATCTCCTTTCCATTTTTTTAAAGTTTTTAAATATATATTTTACTTCCTTTTTTGGCATCTCTATTTCCCCCACTAGAATATTAGCACCATAAAAACAGAATTTTTGCCTGTATTTTGTCATACTGTATTTATTTTTCAGAGACTCTATTCTCAGTACCTAAAACCTTGCTGGGCAAATGATAAGGACTCAGTATACATTTGTTGAATACAAGACTACTCTGAAGTCTTTTCATAGAAAAATAAAATCCCTGATTCTTTTATTTTCAACATTTTTAACATATGTGGATAAAGCCCTATGTTCCAGGAAAGTAAATTTTCACATGAAATTCTATTAAGAAGGAAAATTGTAATTGTCACTATCATTAAACAACAGTCTGAGTTTACATCCACAACAGATTTGATAAGAGAAACAGACCCTGGTTCCAGGCCCTTTTCTTCAAACCTTGGACATCTAGAAAAAGTTGTGATATTCTTTTCTTATTCATTTATTCATAGATATGAATGTGAAATAATGTTGTTATCCCTCCTATCTTATTTAAATACAAAAAAGAGAACCCATATGCAAAATACATTAAATACCTTCTAAGGATACTTATACACCCAAAGTTATAGTAATATTATTCTAGAGGGAACTTATTTGGAGGAAAGTGAATGAGAGATGAAGGAAAAAAAATATAAAACTAGAAAACTTGCTTAGCTAACAATAAGAATGACAAGAATGATGAGGATGATAAACTCAACCCTCTGTAGCAATTTAAGAGGGAGAAGGAGAGGGATGCCTGGGTGGCTCAGTCAGTTAAGCATCTGACTCTTGATTTTGACTCAGGTCATGATTTCAGGATTTGTGGTATCAGATACAACCCCAAGTCGGGCTCCATGATGACAGTCTGGAGCCTGCTTGAGATTTTCTCTCTCTCCCTCTCTCTCTGCCCCTCCCCCGCTCAAGAGAAAGAGAGAGAGAACAAGCTAGGAAGGGGCAGAGAAAGAGAGAGAGAGAGAGAGAGAGAGAGAGAGAGAGAGAGAGAGAGAATCCCAAGCAGGATCTGCACTGTCAGCGTGGAGTTTGATGAGGGTCTCAAACTCATAAACTGCAAGAACATGACCTGAGCCAAAACCAAGAGTTGGATGCTCAACCGACTAAGCCACCCAGGTGCCCCAAATAAATGAACATTTTAAAACAGAGAGAGAGGGAGAAAGAGAGAGATTGGTTGAGGGGCAGGTGCTGAAGTTCCTGGAGAAGCTGATTCTGGCCTAGCATGTGGCTGAGATCACAGACCCCTAAACCAGCACCATCCACATAGGTAATTATAAATATTCTAGTAATCACATCAAAAGAGAAAGAGCAGACATTAATTTTAATAATATATTTTATTTAATCCAGTCTAAAGTATTATCATTTCTCGCTGCAATCAATCTCAAAATTATTAACAAGATATTTTAAATTCTTTTTCTTGTGCCAAGTCTTTGAAATCTGGTGTGTCTGTCACACCTAGAGGCAGTGCATCTCAATTCAGACTGTAATATTTTGAACGCTCAGTCACCACACGTGGCTAGTGATGACCACACTGGACAGTGCAGTTCTTGAGCAAGCCTCTGGGTGTCATGTCTGAACACGGACATGTATCAGTACAGAGAGAACTCCCTGGAGCGCATGCGTGGGGCGTTGCTGCAGTTGTATGGTGGCCTGAGAGATGACCTCACCACAATAGCAGGCAGGGATGTGTCAGAAGAGGTAGCTTTCACCTGCAAAGCCATGTGCCCGTGACAGAAATCAGAGCCACCAAAACAAGAGACTTTTTCTGATGTGAGTTGTATTTTCAGTTCTTTCTTCACCTGGATTCATGTCAGCATCTCAGTCGGACAATTTGTATGGGGGTGCAGAGCGATTCATTACAGATGACAATTAGGAAAAAATCAAGACGACTCACTGTATCTCAAGTTGATAGAATAGGTCAAATGAGTTAAATCCTCTTCTTTTATCTGCAATAATTAGACTTCTGAATTTTAGGATGCCTATTTTGTAGTAGGCTGCCTGTGAAACATGCTAGTTTTCTCCCCAACCAGTTTTACAGCCAAACCCCAAAATATATCTGGAAGGTGTGAATGATTTAGCTATAGGTCCTCAGGGGCTAGGTGTTTGAAGTTTATAATCTGTGCTCAGGACGGTTATAATAGTTTCAAAGTGGAAATATTTACTTAAACGTCCTAGTAAACATAATTTTATTTTTGAAAACTCATGGAAAAATATAAAATTTAAATCCTCACAAAGGGTCAGTTTCAGATGACCTGTTTTAATATAGGAAATTCTGTGTAGGCACTGTCTGGTTTACAACATATTCCCCAAATCATGCTTTTGGTCTGGTGAGAAAAGTTGGAGACACACACATTCAGACGTAGTGTATACTTAACTACAGAAGAAATTGGTTTTGTTCAGTTTGAGGTTTGGTTTTGCTCTTAATTGCCATATATTTAGCTGACTTGACTGCACAATGATTTGAATAGACTACTGATTTTACTTGTATGCCATTTCCCAGTATGGGAATCAATTCACATAGTCTCAGCCAAAAATTATTCAAACTCAGAAGTGCATATGTCTCCCAACTTTTACATCAAACACACACACACACACACACACACACACACACACACACACACACCGGAACCCATATCATTCTATGGGCCAAGTGAGCTATATTGTGCCATAAACCCTAGAATTTAATAATAAACCAATCCATCATGACATTGAATACGAACAAAGCAATTCTGAGAAAGCAGTTTGGCTAGTTGAATAATAAAAAAACATCCATTTCTAATAGGTTTATGAAACCCCAGAACCAGTTATCAAAACCAAAGCCATATTCACCTTAATTTTCAGCTGGAGCTTTTAGGTTCAACTTTATTTTTCCCCCAAATGATTTTGTTCTTATTGAAAATAATCATCAGGTATCATTTAAAAATGTTCACCTTTAAAAGTCCTTTAAAAAGTTGAATACCAACAGAATTCCATTTTAATTTTAAGAACAGGATCATGTCCTAAATATGATGAGTGGGATAGAAATATTGCTAGGAAAAAAAAAGAAAAAAAAAAAAAGAAAACTGGCTCCCATTTCCCTTGAAATTTTTAGTGTGCATATATGTACTTAAGATATAAACTATATAACAATTGACACTGTGAAGCAATACATAATCAAACAAGACACTGTGAAGCAGATTGCAAACTTCCCTCGATCATATTTCCCAGCTTTAAGGAAGCAAAGGTCTAATAAACATGAACTTGAACTACAATGAACATACTCAAATCATCTTTAAAAAATAGGTATTTACAACAACAAAGTAGTACTGTAATGGCAAAGATAGATGAACTAAGCTTAGATCTGTGTAATATAAAAAAGGAAACTGATTATATAGTACAAATAATTTTGCTGTAATATGACAGCCTAATGACTTAAGTGCCCAATATCGTCATTATGGTTCTGAACCCCTTGTGCATTAGCAATAAAGACTCAATATAACTACTATATAATTCATATTTTTCTATGAAAATCTTGTTCTTCTTTTAAAATAGTTGCATCTATAAGATCTGTAAGCCTAAATGGAAAAAGTTAATAACTTGAATTATGTATTATGTCTATGATGTGACATGAAGGTTTTCTCCAGGAAGTTTCTAACCAATCTTTTTGATGGAGAAAAACAATAGTTTTGGACATTTGGGTTTATTTTAAAGTTTTTTTTGATCTAGTAAGAAATGCCTATTTTGTTATATATTAATTTATGGTTTATATAAATCTCTGAACAATGTATAGTCCAAAGCTAACTACTGTTACCTATCTGATCAACTCATCTTAATCTCATGGGAAAGAACAAATAGTTGAAAGTCTAGCAAGTATTTAAAATGTTTATCTTTACTTGGTATTTTCCATCCATGTAGCTATTTTTAACCTTTTTTTTTTTTTTTTCCAGGCAGGGTAAATGAATGGTATAGAATAATGATCAAACAAAAGACTGCAAAAAGAAATCATGGAATTGAACAATATGATGAGGCATTATTTCAAGTTTTCAGATCCTCTCTTCCTTGGATCCGCAAGTCTTTATGTGCGTTAGAAATCTCTCCTCTCTCATATTGTAATACGAAGGAAAGCGGTGCTTAAAGTGTAGCAAACGTAGGTGTTTTCAGGCCACGGAGACATGTATCACGAAGCTATTTTTCTAAGAGATGCTGAGAAACATGACAAATTAAAGATGTTATTATCTTGTATTTTCTTCTTTTAACGTTTGTAAGGGAGCAGCTGTGCCCAATTCTTAGTGTAAAAGGAAAACCGTATCAATTTTACTCATTTTTGCGTTTGGAATGAACATGTGATGAGAAGTACATTTTGCCATTACCGAATCGGGAGATGTGACAATAATTGTAATGGGTGTTGTTTCATCTACCTGCTAAACTGGTTCTCCTTGCTCAAAATATGGTGTTGTGGGGTGGCATCAACCATCTGGCAGCACAGAATGAGAGCTTTACAAAGAAACTTCTTGGATGTCTAAAAATGACGTGAGGGTAGACAAGCCCCTCAAGGGTGTCTGCACAGATGCAAATCACTTACATTTGCAAATGTGTGCAAGAAAGACAGGATGGAATTACCCAGCAAATGGCTCCCCTCAATTACCTGCTTTGTGCCTGAATATGCTTGATTTATGAGTATAGGACTAAGAGTCAGGAACTTGAAGAACTACACCAGAAGACAAAACCCATCACGTAAAATACTCCCTTCCACTAATACTCAAAACACAATGTAGGAATACTTGGACAAATATATATGCTGGATTTATACAACTAACTCTTTTCCCTCAAAAGCTGAAATTGAAAAAAAAAAATTCAATTCAATCTGTCTTTTCCATGAGTCTTGAGAAACTGCATTGTTTTGAAAAAAAAAGTTGGCTTGATTTTCACAATTTTAAAAAAATGGATATGTAAAGAATAAGATTGTGCCCATAAAAGCCAATTGTTTCCAAACTGCACTGTATTGTTTGGCCCAAATAATTTGTCCTCCTATATGGAAGTAGGGAACCATGACAGACTGAAAATACAATAGCCAATCAAAATAAAATGTCCTCTCTGAAATAACTTTATCATCCTGGGGATATTTGCTAAGATCCCAAGCAACTCCCCACCTGCCCAGCCCCAGCCGGTGTGACAAATGCAAACTACAAAGGTAGCAACACAACAAAACCCATTTTTGGAATGAGGAGAAATAAAGAGAGAATTCAGTCTCTATGTTGTCAATGCCGTTCAAGGAACTGGACTGTTGATTGGCAAACATGGGTGTCTGTTAAATAGAGCCCTAAAGAGAGACACCAAGCATTCAAGGCATGTGAAGGATTTTCTATCTTCTTCGCAGAAGGAACTGGAGAGTTGATGTGAGTTTGGGCTTCTGAAAGTTGTCATACTTAAGCACAAATGGAGATAGTGAAGCTAACTAAAAATGTCACTATTGCTAATATAACAAAAGGTGGCCATTACTTAACTTTTTTGTGCTGAGATGTCAAAAAGTAGTGATGGAAAGAAAAACATATTTATACTTTTTCTCACTTGCTTAGCGTCTAAAAAGGTAATTACATTTTCAAACATTTTATGCGTTTTTATACGTAACATATCAGCATAGCTTTCTGCTAAAAAAAAAAATGTAAATGAGGATTTTTAAAATACTGTGTCAGTCACACCCTAAAAATGCAGATATCAACACAATGAAGAGGAAAGACATCAGTGACTATTATTATTCATAATATCTCAGAGTAAAGACTCTAACAATTACTTATGATTGTAGGACTGTAGACTTCTTATTACCAAGACCCTTGCTTTTCTCTGATTTAGTCACCTTGGTAAAAATACTGTGGGATTTTGATCCAGCCCTGGAAATGAGAGGCAGTTGCGAAAACCAGCTCAAGACTGACAGTAACAACCCGCTATTCCTTCTTTCCTCCTTCCTCTCTCTCTCCTGTTTCACCTTGGATCTTTTGGCTAGTGCTCATGAAGGTATACTTAAGAATGTCAATGGAAAGCTGCTGAAGAACAAAAATAGAAAATTGTCAAGGAGGAAAGAAATTGGGGAAAAGGAAAGAATATAGCGGTGGGTTAAAGAGGGGTCCAGGAGAACCATTTTGAGTTAATGGTGGGAGAAAGGCTGTCCATCTCAACATTTTGAAGGTAAAATGTGTTCATTAACCTAAAGACCTATCTGAAAAGAAAGGTTTTTAAAATGTTTGAAAAAGTAAAACTTGTTATAATAAATACTTGATTGTGAAAAGGACATCAATGCTTTATAGGAAATGAAAAGGATTTCCTTATAAGAGAAAGAAAATTATCCAATAAAAGGTTTTAAGTTGATGTGGAAATCTAAAGACAATCAATAGGATTTTGACATGATGACTACCTATTGTAAAGGGGAAAAGAAATTATGAAATACTATGAGGGTGCAGCCTATGATAGAAATCTCTAGAAATGCCATAGTCCTCCAAAACACACTTCTTGAGATGTTTTGATAATTAGCCAGTAAGGAAGCAAAACTAGCCTTGATTATATCATTTCCACCATAACAGAAGTTGTCTTGCCTAGAAATTGTCATATAAATTTCTGTTATTTACATTCAGAAATATAAATACCTTGTCTGGCAAGACTTAGCATAGCTTTCTAAACTTATACAAATATATAGAGAATTATTAAGTTATTTATTTTTGCTTTTTATGTTTGCCATAATATGTTTGCTATATTAATAAAAATTCATTTTAGGTTATGTTGTTGTATGTCCTCCATCACTAACACAATTTGTTCTGTTTACAAAAATTTTAAACTCAATTTTCTACAAAAATTATTATAATTTCAGTCTATTCTTTATTTCTATCAAATTATATCTAACTTACTAGTCCACCATTAAAGTAAATATAATTAAAGAAATTATCACTGACCTTGATTCCTCTAACATCAATTTAATAAATTTAAAGAGGTTATTCAACCTTTTCTGATAGGAAAATAGCCTTCACTTCCAAGACTAGAAGTTCCAGCTAGGCTGGCCTTGACTGTCATCAGTCTCACCAAATCAAAGCTAAATAAGTGGTTTTGATTAAAATATAATTACGTTTATAGGCATTCCAAGAACCATAAGTCACTTTATAATCTTGTTTTTTGGAAAAGGCGTGAGACATATAGGTGAAAGTAGAATTGCGCCGTGGAAGGGAGATGTCTTCATGAACAGGACAGGGAAGTGTGTGAGTTTCTGCCAGGTCTACCCATCACGGAATGAAATGCAGAGCAAGGGAGCTCATCCTAATTTTTCCCAGCCACTTGACAGCTATGTGACACTGTGGAAATGAATGTGCCTGTGATGGCTTTTTAATGTGTCAACCTCACTAGGCTGAACTACAGGCCCTAGTTATTCAATCACACCCTAATCTAGGTGCTGCCATGAAGGGATTTTGCAGAGGAAATTAAAGTCTCTAATCAGTAGACTTTAAGTTAATCAGAAGTGAGCTCTTTAAAAGAGGGTTGATGCCTTCTTTGAGGTCAGAGATTCCAAATAGCTCCTGCTTGAGGAACTCCAGTCTGGACCTGATTTCCCCTGACTGCCTGCCCTATGGATTTCAGACTTGCTGAGCCAGCCCCACAATCATTCCTTGTTATCTCTCTCTAGCTGGCTGTCTGTGCATCTGTCCGCCACTCTGCCCATCCTTCCTACTAGTAGTGGTTCTGTTCTGCTTCTCTGATTGAACTCTAACTTATACAGTACCTTTTTGGTCTAACTTTTGACTTTTATAAAAGTAGAAAGTTAGTTAGGTATAATCTCAGTTACCTTGCAACCTTCAGTGCACATGACTGTGATTTTAGGGTCCACTTTCTCTTACATGTGGACATTTTTAAAGAAAGTAAGCTACTCTCTTTTGTTCACAACTATATCTCCAGTGCATACGGTGTCTAACATATTGCATAAATGGTTGGATGGATGGACTGGACTAGACTGTGGGAATGTGAAGTATATCTAACTTTCAGTGAAGATTTGGGTTTTTGTATCATTGTCTATGCAGGAGATTTAACAGGAGCTATTTCTTTTTTGCAGGCTTTTAAGCTTTCCAAGTGTTTTTCCAAAGATAAAAACTTTAAGCTGTCATTTTTATAAAGGAAAACTTCCACTACCAAGCAAAACAGAAAACCAAAATAAATAAAATAAAATAAAATAAAATAAAATAAAATAAAATAAAATACCAACCAAACAAAAAACACGCAAGCAAGCAACAAAAATCCTTGGCAGAATGAAGATGATGAGTCAACTCCTCAACGCAATTTATATTATGCGCTTTACCACAACCATATTTACATTTCATGTGCACCAACCTGCACACAGTCCGTTTTTAATGGTGAACTTCTAGTCCTATCGGAGCCAGTATAAATGCCCATTTGTTCGATGTACTATGTTGGCACCCCAAAGGGGAATTATATTTACAGGCAATTTCAGAAGCAGAATTAATTAGCATCTTTTTTTTAACATATATTGTACTTTTCTTTACAGATAAAGTTACTCTAGGTCATGCTGAAGAAAGGGGACATTAAAAATAATTTTTTGTCAATTTAAAATTTTTCCCAGTGAATTTCTTACATTTGTAGAAACAGTCCATTACTTTAGTTTGTTTCTTTTTAATAATGGTAGAAAGAACACATTTCTCTAATGGTAGCAAAAATAAATTCATGTTAGCCCTTATATCATTTAGCCCAAATGAGGGAATGCTACATATCTGTATTCCCTGGAGTTTCCTCTAAATTCAGGGAAATGAAGATCTTACACCACAATTCATTGACCTACAGGTGTGCCAAAGTGAAAGAGTACCCTTACAAGACAACTTAGAACTAAATGCTCAAGGGTTTTAATGTAAAGGTGGGTTTGAGTCTTCTAGACTCACTAAGGTATTTTGAAATCAGAAGAAAGAGCTAATGTCTTTCTTCAGATTAAAGGGAAACTTTCATGGAAGAAGGGGCTTCTATCCCAGGGCTGATGTTAAGTGTTTTAACTATGCTTTGTGTGTCTGTTCCCCTCTGTCAAAGATGGTGGACATACGCCAGGAGTTGCCAACCCTTCTGCCCCTGCAGTATAGTCCCCTTTCCCTGAGTCATGGCACAAGTCAGATAATCACCTGAGGTCATCTATGCTCTGGGTTCCTTTCATAAATGTCCTCCAAAATGGCAATATTTCATCTTTCTCCTCATTCTCTCATTTCATTTTTGTCAATTAGAGGAGGAATTACAAATATATATTACTTAGAAAGGATCAAAATTTAGGTAAGATCTTCCCAGAAAACTGCATCACTTCTTGGATGAAATACAACTGAGAGAAAAAAAAATGATAGTAAAGAGAATAATGACCCTAATGCAATTGCCATATCAAACAATAGATCACAATTTTTGCTTCATTTCTAAGGTCTGGTTAGTATACAATAAAGATTATTATTTAACAGTATTCAAGTACTTTGTGTTCTAACCATTTACATTGTAGATTTTTGACGAAAAATTATATTTTCAGTGTCTAGATTTACATTGTTTTGAGACATATGCCATTCATGCCTTCATGTATGGAGAGGATAAAGTAAAATTAATAAAACTAGGAGTATGTATTTTAATCATTATGTATGTATCTAGATATATATGTATATATGTACATATATATGTGTGTATATATATATGTATATGTATATATGTATATATATTCACTTGTATATCAAAGTGAATTTCAAGAACCACTGGCTCACAAAGCATAAGAGACTCTTAAAAACTGAGAACAAACTGAGGGTTGATGGGGGGTGGGAGGGAGGGGAGGGTGGGTGACGGGTATTGAGGAGGGCACCTTTTGGAATGAGCACTGGGTGTTGTATGGAAACCAATTTGACAATAAATTTCATATATTGAAAAAAAAAAGAACCACTGGCTCAGTTGTGATCATGTGACATTTGACATCACGTACCACCCATATTGCAAGATGTCGCTCATTTATCAAGCTAAAATTTGTTAGAAATATTTGTTTGTCTTGTGGAACACTTGAAGAATAAGTTACTTGCAAGTCAGTGTTTTTACTGTTACATGTACTGTCATAGTAGTCACATGACCAAGCAGGTAAAATTTGAGGGAGAAAACCAAGGTGAACAGACCTAAGAGTTTCAAATCTGAGCAGAGAAGAGCCAAATACTTATAAGCACAGCATAGCAGGCACTTTTAAGGTATATTCCCTTTAAATAATGTCCATCCTTTGTAATAATGCCTTATTTTTACATTTTTATGAATTTAGAAATGAACATGGATTTATTGTGAAAAATTTAGAAGATACAGAAAGAACATAGAATACAACAATAAAATAAACCAAAGGTAATGTTATTACTTAGAGGTAACCACTGTTGCTATTGCTACTTTGGTCTATTTTTCTTTTATATCCTGTATTCATTCACATGTTTAACAGATATTTACCGAGCCCTTACTTTGTGCAGGAATATATCTGTGAACAAACAGACCAGGCTCCTGCTTTCATACTTTCCTTTTCTCTCTCTCTCTCCTCTCTTTTTTTTAAGAGAGAGAGAGAGAGAGAGCACCCATGCGTGCATGAGCAAGCAAGTGTGCCTGCAAGCAAGGGACGGGCAGAGGGAGAGGGAGAAAGAGAATCTCAAGCAGGCTCCACACCCAGTGCGGAGCTCATTCAGGGCTGGATCCCACAACTGTGAGATCATGACCTGAGCTGAAATCAAGAGTTGGAGGCTTAACTGACTGAGCTACCCAGGTGTCCCGCTGCTTTCATACTTCCTACCAAACAAGTTATGTAGCCTGTTGTTTTTTCCCCTGCACTTCACATTACATTATGCACAATAATTCTGTGATCATTCTTTGAAAACAAAAATGTTCATGACTACATCATACCATCATATGAATGCACTAGGACTTATTTAACAAGTGCCCACGCTGGGAGTTGGATTATTTAATTTTTTTCACTGAGCTCAACAGCACTTTAACTCAGATTTTTAGATTGTTGTTATTATTTCCTTTGAACAGATTTCTAGAACTGAAATTTAGTTTGGAGAGCACAAATTTTTAAGGCTCTCAGTGCTCATTTCCAAATTGCTTCACAGAAAGCTTATATATACAATAAAGATAGAATAGTTATATATAAACCTGAACACACATGCATATGCTTTCATATCTGCATATTTCTCATGCAAGGAAGTATAATATTTGATGACAAGATACATGAAAAAATGTGATGTTTCCCTCTTTTTAATTTTGTTTTTGTTTTTAAATGATAGATTTGGAATACTATGACTTATTCCATCTTTACAATTCAAGATGTTACAGGGCAGGATGCAGAAACAAGGCAAGTAAAGCATTCTTCTATTTCCCATTTAACTAGAGGCATCATTTTGACATTTTAATCATATGCAAGTGCCTTGACACTTTGACTTGGATTGGATACTGGCAAAAGCAAATCTTTGTACCGTGACTCTTCTTCTGTGGCTACTCAAGTCGTCCTACTTCTTGTACTCCACTGTAACCGAGACAGCATTCACCATAACCTTCTTGAAGTCTTTAAGTCTTAATCTGATATCCCTTGTTATAGCAGGATACAGGCTATTAAAAGTTGTCTCCCTCTTGGCTAACCCAAGATACTAGCAACGGTAAAAATATATAAAACTATGTGCCAATACATTGCAATAATGTTGCTAGAATGATTTTCAGAGCATTAATTCCCTGTGGCTAAAGAAAATCTAGCTAATTATTTCCATTAAAAAAATTAGTATGGTATACTAGCCAGCGAGAGTTCAGGTGCCCATAACCGTCTTGACCAGTCACCATTATTTACATACATTATCTCAAACAGATCACAGACCAAGTATGGTAACCATCATTCCACAAAAGTGTTCTGTGTTGTCATATTTAGTTGCTGTGAGATGCCAAAGCAATTGAGTCTTGACCTCAAAGCAATGAGTAATGGTTCATCTACAATGGAGAGGAAAACATTAGGAAGAAAGGAATAAACTTCCTTTCTCTTTAGCTACTTGTTAAACTGATATCTATCTTAATGATTTTAGTTGACAAAATTCAGAGTTCTTAACAGATATAAGAAGTCCATTTTCCACTGTTAAGGGCCTAAAGAACTTTCAGAGTATTCTTTCCCATGGCCTATGATCACCACTCTTTCAATAGGAATATTGCTTTCTGAACACATTGCTGGTAGTGCTTAAAGAGTTTGTGTGCAGGTCTCCAGAGCAGACAGAGTCCTTTGAGAAACTTACTGGAAAATCAAGGTTGAAGCTCTGGTCATATTTAGTCATTTCCGTGTAGACTCTTGCTGTTCTTAGCTGTTATGGCTATAGTGGTGGTGGCATGCTCTCTATTGCTTTAATTATTTAGTTCCTTATAATATGTGTATTTTAAGATTTTTCTCATTAATTATTTGTGTCCTTTGGAATGGCATGAAAATTATTCTTTAGGAAATTGATATCACTCATCAGTAAACTTTTAGACTTGCAACATTTTTGAAGCAGATTTTGAAGGAGAATACTTAGATATTCTACCTTTTCCTTAGTTACTTTAGTTAATTTTTCCAAAATAACCTATTTCATTGGTTTCCCATCTATCCTAATAAAATTTTGTATACTGTCTTGAAATTTAACTTCTTTTGTAATAGCTTCACATTTTAAATTTTAGTTAGTTGTGCTTCATGTTGTTTTTAATTAGATTTTTATTTTTTATTTCATTTTTAATAAGGTTATTTTCCAAAGAACTGCCCTTCAGTTCAATAATGATTTTTTTTTCTTGTTTTCTAATCAATTCTTTTTCTTAATTT
Organism: Herpailurus yagouaroundi; assembly: GCF_014898765.1. NCBI lineage: Eukaryota > Metazoa > Chordata > Mammalia > Carnivora > Felidae > Herpailurus > Herpailurus yagouaroundi. The sequence goes on along the minus strand of NW_024412395.1, from coordinate 26,636,325 downwards.
TATCACTTCTAACTTCAGGTTTCTCTTGTTATATTTAGTCATTTTTAAAATTTGTCTTGAGTTAAATACAAACTCATTTTACTTCCTTTTTAATATTAAAAATACTTAATGCTATGCATTTGCCTCTTAATATATCTTTGGTTGCATACTATTAAATTTGATATTTATTGGACTCTTCCTCAAGACCAAAGCAATTGAAGGAAACGTTATTTTAATTAACAAGTGACTTGGGGCATTTTGTTTAGTATCTTGTTATGAATTTCAATTGTTATACATTTTATTACAATTATTATACATTTATACATTCAGATCACATTTCTTTATCATTTCTGCATTTGGGATTTAGAAGAAATCTCTTTGTGGCTTTATGTGATTGATTATAATAAATATCATGTGGGATAATTAAAAATATGTAGTGTCTGTACTTGGGGTACAAAATTGGATTCATAGTTATTAATCAATAATACATATATGTAAAATATGTTTTTACCTCAACTATAACTTATGAATATTTAAGGTTAATTTCATATTTTAATACTAAATATTTGTACACATGCCTATTTCTAAGCAGGAATTGTTACATGAAAGTAGTAACTTATTTGGGAACTTAAAAATTAGTGTTTAAAATATATAATTAGAAGATAACAAACTTCATAATAAGTTCATAAAATAATCTCACTAATTTTAAAAATTATATTACGTTCTAAGATTTTGTTTTTACTTTTCAACTCACCATCTGTTAATTCAATAAATGCTAGAGTTTAATTTTTATTATCATATATTACTTTCTAAATCAACTTTCCTTGACATCTGTGCTTTTTCCATCTGTCAATATGGCCCTTAAAATTTATTTTTATATACTATATACATATACACATGTATTTATATCTGTATAAAGATCTTTTAACTTTCAAAACACATGTACAACAATCATTTACCAATATAATTATTTATACATATTAACAAGTAAAACTTAAAGAAAGGCAAGAGAAACTTAAAAAAAATCATACAAAGCTTAAAAGATGCAACATGTGTTTTGTTTTAGGCTGCTTCAGTTATATTCTGGGATGCTAAACTAAAGTATTTGTTTTTCTTCCTCTGTGAATGAATATAAAATTATTCTTAATATACAGGGTGTTTGAAAGATGAGAAATAAGAAAATACATGCTATGTGCTTAGAACAGCACATGACATTTCTGAAATTTATACTTTTTAAATTAACATTGATGTTAACATGCAAAGATTGATTAAAAAAATTTCCCCTGTAGGAGGATTGATTAAAAAAATTTCCCCTGAAGGAGATGCTTTAGCTTTTTGGAAATGAATTTAGCCATATTACTTTATATCTTTGTTTACTTCATATCATTACCTAAAATATTTCATTTTAATACATAAAACAATGGAAAATTCAAAATTATTATTGCATTTATAATTATTCTAAAATTTTCTCCAACCCCCAATTGATTTGTCACTCTGTGGTTTATATTTTTACCATTTTGTTTTTAAAATTAAGTAAGTCATATGGACTGTTAGGTTTATTTGGTCTAATAGACATCTTTACTATGAATAACTAACATTTCAAGATCACATACTGTAATCTAGACACTATTCTAAGCACTTTCAGGGAAGAAGTGATTTAGTCCTCACTGCAAATCTATGAGAAAACGTTACCCGAGTCACACAGATGGTAGTGGCCAGGCCATGAGTTACACCAAGGCCATTTGGCTCCAGCATCAACACTTTTCCTTACTAAACTGTAGCTGAGTAACCAGGTGAGCTACCCCCATCTGGATCTACAGGTGGCCCGTGCAGGGCTCTAGGTAATTTAACACTGTTTTTATTACTGAAAAGTAACAGATCTTCATTCTTAGGGCCAACTGGGAAATTATTTCATCTTCTAGAACATAGAGGATAAAAAATACACCAGGACCTCAAGCTTGGGCATTTTCACTTATTAAATCCCCTTAACTCTTGGTGGACCATGGCCCATGGCACTATTTAACCTACTCTATAGATGGAAGATTGTCTTTAATATGAATGAAAAATTTCTGATAAATACAATGTGAGATATAAATATAAGTGTGAGAAAAATATTTTGTCAAAAGCATATCTTACTAGTCACCATTGTATTCATTTTGTTGATAAAATCAAGCAGGTATATTTTAATAATATTTCATGTGTAAATTCATCTTTAAATTAAATCTTCTTGGAAGAGAATAGGAAATACATACTTAAAATGTGACCATAAACACTCTTCATCAATGTAGAATTGATAACATTTGGAACCTCTTGAACTTCAGTGCTTCAAACAGTGCACACACAAGGCAACTTCTCAATAAACACCTGTGGTGTGAATGTGCGAACTGACTGCTTTCTCCCGCTTCTCTAGCTTTTTAGATTTTAGGTCATCTTTGCTTGGACTGCAAATATAGATCCTAGCTTTTTAGAGCCCGTTTTGTCTTTGATCCAGATATAGATCATTCTGATCTGAGTTATTCCAGCTATATTATGAACATATAATACAGACAAATTATTAATCCCTCTACACTAAGAATGTAACACGAACACTTGGAGGAGTCTTGTTCTAAATAACTTGTCTCTTTGTTGGTCTTCCGAGTTGACAGGCCAATCTGTTTGGACCTACATCCCTTCCTTTTATTAAGCTATGTAAGTCCTTTTCTTTCTATGTGTTCAGCGGAAGACAAGCAAAGCTTAAGAGTAGATGAGGAGCTTAGCTCCACTGTTAGGATCTCCAACTAAATAAACAAACAAACCGATATAGAGTGGTGGCTGATCAAGCTGTTTTCCTAGTCAAAAAAAGCACATCTCTGGTTGTTTGAGTATTAGATTCTGATTTTACCCCATTACTCTTCCAAACATATTTAAAAGGTAAAAGTATCTTCATATGATTGATTCACTCCTGATTTATAATAAACTTGACCCGGTAGTGAAAAACTAGTAGAAGACTGAGTGGAAAAAAGAACTTCAACTAATTCCCAACTTTCTTGACAAGCCCTTAAAATAGCAGTTTTATTTAGTATTTGAGCCTGAAGTCTAGGTATCAATTACTAACAAATAAGAGGCCTCAGGGCTTCTCAATGACAGTGATTACAAAGGAAGGCTTCTGGAACATTCTTTCCACCCAACTTTGAAAGGATCAATTTATTCCTTTTTTAGTTTATTCCATGTCAAAATGCTAATAAGTAATTTCTTTTCAGTTAAATTCCTGCAACTTCATTGAACTTTATAATTCCATATTCTAGTGCCAACATTGAACCCTCTCAATATGACTATCCAAGTTATGTAATTATACCAGTTAGCTGAGTTTTCTGCTCTCTTCTGAAGCAAGGCAAACACACTAAAGCATGTGTTGAATCACATTTGGCATGAGGAGTCTGTCTCTAGAAACAAAGAAATGGACCCTATTCCCATTATCTCTTTTATGATTGGATAAATTTGTTTTCACTAAGTAACCTAATCTGATATATTTAGGTCAATTGTAATCAAGACTTTTATAAATGGAAACAAAAGAGGACAAACATCTGACTCAGTTGAGGAAGATTACTGTCGTCTATAAGTCATTCAATATACTATTTGCTCTCCCTAAATCCCAAGGAATTTTTATAAATATGTTCATCTTTAAAGATTTCAATCATTTATCTCTAAAGTATCCTTTTCCAAATTAGAAGAACTCTTCAAAATAATATGGCAGAAAATAAAATACTTGTACTAATGTTATTATTAACACTTACTGAGTGCTCACATTGTGCTCACATGTGCTATAAACATCATATACATGATCTAATTTATGCTTCCAAACAACTCTGTGAGGTAGGTACTATTATTATTGACATTTTCAAGATTATAAAACAGAATATAAGTGAGGTTAAGTGACAGGCTCAAAGTTTTTTTAGCTAGCAAGTAGCTGAAACCTTCGCCCTCACTCTAGAACGTAGGGTCTCACAGAACAATGGTTATGACTCCAAGCTGTGGTGTCAAAATGCTCGGTTTTGAACTCCCAATTCTGCCAATTCTTAGCTGTGAAACCTTGAGCACAATGATTAACCTGTCAGTGCCTCATTTACCCAATAGACACAAAGAGGCTGATAATAATATATCTGTACCTCATAGGGTTATTGACAGGGTTAAGTAAGAGAACATGCACGCTGCTTAGAACACAGACTGCAGCCTGGTAAGCACTCCGACAAAACACCAGCTCTTTCTATGCCATGCTTCTGTGGCATGGGAGACACGAGAGCTTTGTTCTTACAATACTGTTCATAAATCTGGCCCCTAAGTAATGGCCCTTGAATGAGAATCAAATGATTATCTTCATGCCAAATATTTGTATAATGGGAAAGCTTATGTTTATTTCAAATTTTACCACATCGTCCAAATATTTTCTTATAATGAACACTAGTCATTAATTAAGTTATAGGAAGGAATGATACAAGATTAGAAATCCACAGAACCTTTGTGAGAGGAGTACGTGCATCTCCTTTTTGGCTCTCCCTCCCACTCTCCGTGATCAAATGAGCCCTATCATCTGAGTTTGCTAGGGCACTGAGAAAAGCCATCGAAAGGGGCCACAGTTGGGGATTTTTCCTACAAGGGTGCACCTCAGCACACAGAACGTTGCACATGCATCTTTTACATACTTATCCTTAAACTGTTTATCTGGCGCATCGACAGGCAGCTGGTGGAACAAATAGGAAATCCTAGGAAGCACATTCATTTTTAAAGTGTTAATGCGCCCAATCCAAGAGACAGTAATGTGCTTCCATCCGTTAAGATCCCCTTTAATGTTTCGGATTGGAAGGCCATAATCTAAATGAAATGCATTATCCAACCTGGAAGGTATTCCACATCCTCAATATTTAATTGATTTCTCCATCAGGGGAAGATGAGCCTACACAATAAGCAGATCCTATCTATATCTAAGTGTCCGATTAATAGTGCCTCTAATTTAGGGTAATTTAGGAGTTTACAACTTATAAAATGGCTATTTCTTCCACATTCCTCCCAAAGTACCAGGAGGATTGTGTCTGGATTAATTGCAAACAGCAGACAATCCTCTGTGTATAATGAAAACTCAGAGTCAGCATCATCCAGCCATGCACCTAGAATCTGAGATCTCATCTGAATATTTTTCACAAGGGGCTTCACATCCAAAGTAAATTGAAGTGGCAAAGGAGGAAAGTTCTAATTGTTGCATCTCCCTATTAAAAAAGTTTAACAAGTCAAGTTTATTCCTGCTGATTTTTACTTAGCTGGGTCTTAGCTAACTGAGTGAGGAAGATAAATCAAGCCACTTGCAGATTTTCCTAATGGTGCAAAGTTTGGCACCCTGAGGACTGTGGAAATGTCTATTGCTACACTTGTAAAGAAGAGAAGTGGAACAAGACTGTGGGTGGCTGGATCCATATGAGTGATTTATTACTCCCGAATCTACTTAGTCATTTCCGGATAAGCACTTAAGTGCCAAAGTTTATGGTCATTTTCTGTTGAAGAAAAGAACAGGGCACATTTTAACATAGAAAACCGATATACCATTTGGAGAAATCAGCATTTTTTTCTGAGTCTACCAACAAACTGTTAAATTGGAGTGCATACATGTAAAGGTGTCATTGAACTTCACCTAAATATGTTTACTTCTGATTTTATGGGGTCCTTTCAATTCTACTTGATTTTATGGGAAAAAATTGGCTCCTGTTAAATTTTATTTGGGGATTGGAGGTCTGAAACTAAATAATTTAAAAATCTAGGGGCATATCAGGTATATCATTTTTTAATGTTAAATTTACCTTTTCTGTGGCAGCTTTTCTCTACATTCTTGAAGAGCCACTTTGTAGACAGCTTAATTTTTGTTCAAATACAAATTAAATCAATTTTCTGGGGAAAAATAATCAGGATAGCTCCTGTTCTCTACAACAAAGAAAATACATTTGTAGACATATTCTGGAAATTTAAATCCCTCAATGCTCTTTTGAGCAAGTCCAAGGAGATTTGAAGACTGACATTTTGTACTTTGCTATTCCCGAGAGGCATATGTATGATCATCTTTACTGAGGTTTGTTCCCATCCCTGCTGAATTAATATGCATTTTCGTTAACTAATCTTGAAACAACAGGAATAAAGTTTATCCAGGTCTTTTATACCTCAGAGAACAAAACAAATACTACAAATCTTTAGAGAGAAAGGATATACAAAAGGGCTTGAGGTGAATATTTCAAAGCAAATACTCTTTAAATGATGTGCAAATTATTTCAGCTCTTGAGCATGATTTATGAAAGGGGATTAGCCCACTGAAATAAGAACCAAGTTTAAACTGTTGGGTTTCAAAGTCAAAGATGAGAAGTGGTTACAAGAAAAGGAAAGAGAAAGGCGATCATAATTTAGAGGAGGGATTCATTTTAGTTTTTCTCCTTAACTGACTCACCTTAAATTGTCACCCATTGTTGTTCTTAACTGCAGTAGAAAATATTGCATTTTTCCTCAATTTTCTATAAACTTAAGCATGTAATAATTAAGAAATGATACTAGAATTTATATTTCAGCAATAAGGTCTCTCCTTGCTGTGTATTAAACATAATTACAAACTGTGTTAAACATAACTATTCAAGCTGGAAAGGATAGCTCCTAAGAACCTTGAGTCAGAGAACATTTTTTTTCAATTCACAAGTCACATCTATAATAACACAACATAATACATTCTAGTATTCCAATATGCTCCTCAAGTAATAGTTAAAAGCTTCTTCTAAGACTTATGAAAATGATTGCTTTCATGTAATTGTAAAGATTATTAAGTGAGCTCACTCCTTATGATTCTATAATGACCCGCTGTTCTGGAAGGTAAAGGAAATTTTAATGATCCCACTCACATGTGATTAATGGCTAACACTTCTTGACTAAAATTCTGGATTTTGTTCAATAAAAATGAGTTAAGCAAAAATTCTGTGGATTCTCAGCCAACCCCTTCTGTGGAATCAGTTATGCCCAGTTTAAATAGAAAGCGTGGAACCTCAATAACAAACCCAGGTACTGACTAGGAAAAAAAAGAAGATTAATTATTCTTATTTAAGATGTCCTAGAGTAATAAAGCTAAATAGGTGAAGTGGATCCAGGCAGTACTAAAATTTTGAGGAAACTCTTTCAATCTGTTTCATTACTCTCCAATAATTTTTTAAGACTGAACATTTAGTGGCAAATATCTGAGGCAGATTCTTACGTAGAAAAGGATTATCATTTGCCCACCTCAGTTTTCATTTCTTAGAACAGATAGAGATGGGCATGAGGTAAAGATGCTTTTGTTGCAGAGACAGTCATTGTGAGCTCTTCCCAGAGCTCACTCCTAGAACGATGAATCAGACTTTATTTTGAATCTGTCCTTTAGTTTTCGATAACCAAATAGCCAGCCTACTTTTGTTTTCTTTGCAACGTTTCCTACCAATTTCACTAAGGTGCAGTTGGCAGGCCTTGATTATTTTGGCAGGCACAATAGGTAGGTTTACTGTAGGAGTGAAACAGCTGAGCCCCGGCTCATTCAGAATTATGACATCTAACTTGAAAGACCGATGGGAAGTTCATTTAAGTACCCAAGAACAACATAAAAATAAAAGGCATTCAAACAGTAAAATACTATTGTTCTACCATTTGGAGAAGAGAAGTAACAAAAAGAAGGCTATAGATGAGACTATATGTTCCCAGGAAAAGAGTCAAATGGAAAAATAAAGAGTAAATAGCATTGTGGATGGACTTTGTACATCAGCATATCCAGGGAATTCATGGATTACATCCAGGGAATTGTTTGGAGCTTTGCTTTCTTGGCTGTTTGTTTTAATGAGGGTAGTTTCTTCTTGGCTTCATTTTTGTTATTGTTGTTTTGCTTGGCTAGAGCTGTTGATTTAGTTCATGACTTAGGTGTGGCATGGACAGAAGTCACAAGGAAAGGGTAAGTATTGGTTCTGTCTCTGTCTGTAGTCACCATTTGAAAGGGGTTGATGAGATTAAATAAATATTCGCCATCTAAAATCATCATGGCCACTATGACAATCATAAGCAGGGTTATTTTACACAAAGATAGACTAGATAGCTCTTCTATATATGAATAATTCTTGTCAAAGTTTCAAAGACCAGTCTCTGGTTCTGGACCCTCAAAAATGTACTTAGGGAATTTTTTTTGTTTGTTTTGGTCATATGGGTAGTGTGCTTCTTAAACTTTAATGTGCATATGAATCAACTGTTTAAATGCAGATTCTGTTCAGTAGGTTTCAGGTGGGGCTTATGATTCTGCATCTCCTAATAAGCTCCCAGACGTTGTTGTTGCTGCTGGTCCACAGACCATATTTTAAGTAGCAAACATCTAGTAGGATTCTGAAAGAATGAGATATTGGAAGCAAATTCTGTTGAACTTCTAGGCATCCTGATGTTGTTCAAAAACCACAGAAGCACTGGGTATTTGGAAACTGCCAAGAATCCTTCCAATACATGTCAAGAAAACCTATCAATATCCCCTCAGAAAATTCTGGAAGCTTTTCCCTTCTCCATTCCCATTTGTTAGTTTCAGCCTGCATTGTGGCTTGACCCACTGTTAACAGTTTCCTAATTTATCTCTTTATCTCTTATCTTTCACTCTTTTTTGTGCTATTTTTCTCTTTGCCTTTCCCCACATTTCCACCAAAAATTACTACTTTGCATATCCGATCTGTTCATGTCTCCTGCCTTCAGAAAAGTCTGTCACTAAGCTCCCATTGCTTACAGTATAAAATCTAAATTTCCTAGAAGTTCATGCAAGACCCTCTGCCAGTGTTCCCTGTTCATTTCCAACCTAGTCTCCACTCATTGCTCTAACATTTTGTGCTCTCTAGACTCACTAATCCATTGCGGTTCTCCAACATGTTGTACTCTGTAGTTCTTTCTTTCCTATCTAATATGTATCAATTTTATGTGTTCTCTGCCATTCCTCCCTTCTCAATCTAAAAAGTTTCACTGCAGTATTAAACTCCATGTACCTTTTATTTCCCTTTATTGGCTGCCTTCCCTTCCCTAGCTCTCTTCCCCCCATCTCCTCCAGGGATCAATTTCCCAAACTATTACCTACAATAATGTCCTTGTCTCAAGAACTGCTTCTTGAGAAACCAAAACTCAAACACCTATCAAGAGGTCAGTGCTGGGGTGTCTGACTGGCTCAGTCGGTAAAGCGCCTGATGGGCTTAGGTCATGATCTCATGGTTCATGGTTTTGAGCCCCACATCCAGCTCTCAGCTGTCAGTGTAGAGCCCACTTCAGATATTCTGTCTCCCTCTGTCTCTGTCTCTGTCTCTCTCTCTTTCTCAAAAATAAATTAATTAATTTAAAAAACAGTGGTCAGTGCCTCACATCTCAAACTTTCCCCTCCTTCTTATACATAAAGTTTGCAATTGGTTTCTTCTCTTCATCTTATTTACTCAGTCATTTATTCACTCACTCACTGAGACATTTAATACGGAGCATCACTATGTTTGAGATTCTGTTCTAGGTAATGGGGTGAGGAGGAGTAATCGTATGAAGGTCATGTCTATATCCTCAGGCACTTGCAGTCTAATGGAATGGAAAGTTCCTGGCTTCAGCAAATGGCTGAAGCCTTGCTCAGATAGAACTGCCTGTCTTAGATATCAAAATCCCTTAATTCAGATAGAGCAGACATGGTGGTCATCTAGGCATGCTTGCCAGCCTGTTGATGGAGTGTGTTTTGGTGAGACCAGACTTGTAGCATCTTTCAGTTTACTCCTTATAAGTAGACCTACGCTCATGTGCTTTTGATATTTTTACTCGGGTGAAAAAAAGTCATCTCTTTATCAGCAGATATGTTATATTTGGCTCAATTCTAATATGTGTGTATGTGTGTGTATGTGTGTGTATACAGTAAACAAAATATTTCCTTGCTTTGAAGTGAAATTACATAACTCTCTGTCAAAATCCTTGTATTGCACCATCTTACCATTTTATATAAGAATGGGAAAGGCAACAGACACTTGGTGAAGTTTAATCTCTACAGAATACCATAACAGTCTTACACATTCGGGAATGGCAAAACTGAACGTTTATTACACATAATACTCAAAACCCCTTCAGGAAACTAAGGTAAAAGTGTATATGATACCACGAATCAACAGAATGATGAAGATATTACAAGATTAAGCATTTGAGGGGCGCCTGGGTGGCGCAGTCGGTTAAGCGTCCGACTTCAGCCAGGTCACGATCTCGCGGTCCGGGAGTTCGAGCCCCGCGTCAGGCTCTGGGCTGATGGCTTGGAGCCTGGAGCCTGTTTCCGATTCTGTGTCTCCCTCTCTCTCTGCCCCTCCCCTGTTCATGCTCTGTCTCTCTCTGTCCCAAAAATAAATAAACGTTGAAAAAAAAATTTAAAAAAAAAAAGATTAAGCATTTGGTAAATTATGCATTTGTTTAATCTGAGTTTGCCAACTAAGTCAATGGCAAAGTGCATTCTTGCTGTATTCCCTTTTTTTTTTTTAATTTTCTTTAATGTTTGTTTGTTTTGAGAGAGAGACAGAATGTGAGTGGGAGAGGAATAGAGAGAGAGGGAGACACAGAATCTGAAGCAGGCTCCAGGCTCTGAGATGTCAGCACAGAGCCCGACGTGGGGCTCGAACCCACAAACCACGAGATCATGACCTGAGCCGAAGTCGGTCACTTACTGACTGAGCCACCCAGGCACCCCAGCTTTCTTGCTATATTTCTCTTTAAAAAAAATTTTTTTTAATTTTTTTTTCAACTTTTTTTTTTTTTTTTTTTTTTTTTGGGACTGAGAGAGAGAGAGCATGATCGGGTGAGGGGCAGAGAGAGAGGGAGACACAGAATCGGAAACAGGCTCTAGGCTCTGAGCGATCAGCCCAGAGCCCGACGCGGGGCTCGAACTCACGAACCGCGATATCGTGACCTGGCTGAAGTCGGACGCTCAACCGACTGAGCCACCCAGGCGCCCCTCTTGCTATATTTCTAAAGAGAGGAACTGATGGATGGATAGTACATAGATTTTACTCAGAGTATATTCATTTGGAAATCATTGTACTAATATTTGTATTACAATATAGATCTACAAAATTCTTGGATGTATTTTAGATTCAGTATATATATTATTGTTAGATCTAATATATGTATTAGATCATATACAAATCATATACACATTTATATATCTGTACTCGTCTATATTTATGTAAAAAGCACCCATATATTTATCTGGAAAGTCATTTTCAGGAAATTTAAGAAACTTGTCCAAATCTTATAGGTAGTATACCCTAGAGGTAAGAATTGTATTCAAATTTTGTAACTATTAAACCCAAATTTCTGACACAACAGCCATAAGACCTTTTGAAAAAGGTGCATGTAACACTTTCATAAACTTTTGTATTTAGCCAGAGTTTTACAAATAAGCTGACCTTAAAGAAAATTTTTCTCAGAGACTTCTAAAATTATCAATAACCAAAAATTATACAAACTACTATTACTCTTTTGTTTTTTTTCTTTCTTTCTTTCTTTCTTTCTTTCTTTCTTTCTTTCTTTTTTTTTTTAGAGAGAGGGAAGGGGATGGGAAGCAGGGAAGGGGACGAGGGAGAGGGAGAAAGAGAATTTTATTTTTATTTTTAACTTTTTTCTTTAAGTTTTTTAATTTATTTTGAGAGATAGAGCAAGTGGGGTAGGGGCAGAGAGAGACGGGAGAGAGAGAATCCCAAGCAGGCTCCACACTGTCAGCACAGAGCCCAGTGCGGGGCTCTGACTCATGAACTGTGAGATCATGACCTGAGCTGAAATCAAGAGTCAGATGCTTAACTGACTGAGCCACCCAGGCACCCTGGGAGAAAGACAATCTTAAGCAGATTTCATGTCCAGTGCGGGGCTCCATCCCATGACCCTGGAATCATGACCTGAGCCCAAACCAAGAGTCAGATGCTCAACCGACTGCCACCCCAAACTATTATTACTCTTCTTCTGGTACACTAAAAAGTTCCTCCTTTCTTCTTGCTTTCAATACAGCCTTGCAAATTCTAAGTCAGACCCCACAGAAGAGCCTAAAGAGTAAGTATGAATGAGAGCTGTTCTCTCAAATCAAATAGGAGGCTAGAAATGCATGATAGAAAGATATTGAGAGGACAGTAACTTTAAGCAAAGGGATTAAAACTTCTCCTTTCCCCTCTTGCAAGGTCTTCATCATTATTATCTTTACTACAGAATAATGCACTTATTTGTACATGATTTTGTTAGGCCCAGTACATGTGACCTGCATAAAACATACCATTGCTTTGAGATTTGAAGTTCTAAGAGAAAACTGAGAGGGACATATAAATAGTGACCTTAAAATATGAAACCAGTGAAAGTAGTCAGGGTAGAGGAATAATCTATTATTGTTCCCAAACAAGTTTCAGAAATTTCACGATCATTTTTAACAGAAAAAGAGAAGTATGTTGATAATGGTTATTTAAATAGCCTCAGTCATCGATTAACTAATTTAACACTGTCGATTTTGAATACTCTCAAATGTCATCAAGCCACTCTGCTAGTTGCATATATAAAGGTAAATTAGAGTTCTTTTCAGAGTCAGGCAGTCTAGTGGGTAGACAAACAGACATTAGTAATTAGCTTACTATTGTAACACACTTTGGTAATCGCAATGATAGAGATATGGACTGAATATTATAAGAAAACCAAGGAAGATCACCTAGTTTATCACAGAGATCTGGAAAGTTTTCTGGAGAAGGTTAAAGGATGTTAATTTAGCAAAGGAAGACCTTGACTCAAAGGTGAGAGTCACCTGGAGTAGTGTGCATCAGGGAGTCTAAGCACTGTTTCTCTGGAGCATAAATCATGGGTCAGTAGGTAGTGGGAAAAAAAATGAAGAAGTGCTCTCAGGTCGTGAAGAGCTTTCTATTGGGACACTTTGACTTGAGCCATTTCAATGCAGTAATTTGATTAGAAAATGTTCTTAACCTTTGACTTCGATTTTGGAGGACATCATCTCTAATGGCACAATCCCAGTCCTTACATTTTCTATTTGGCCATTGCATCACCTACCTGGCTCTCCCTTTTTAGGTGAATTAATTTTATATGCAAAAAATATTTATTTATATTAGGGAAATTGAGTAGCAAGAGTACTTGGCTTCAGGTTCTATGTAAATAATCAAAGAAAGATGAATTAGCAGATTGATTTACCTTTCCCAAGCCATCTATGAGAGAGTTCTTGAAGGAAGCTAATGTTATAGATAGCACTTTATTTAATTTGGATAAAAATGAATGGTATTTTTGGATACATCTCATACTTTTGGGTGAAAGCAATACCTGATTTTTCTTGCATGAATATGGGTTTTATGATGAGTAATAAGAGATAAACTTGTTTTTCAGGAAAATTTCAGGTTATATAGCTTTTTTTCCCCCTGAGCATACAATTAGGCATGTTTGGGACATCCAAATAAATGCATTAAAAGGGAATTACTTTCTTTTAGGATTTTGAAGAAAATTATCATTGCTCCTATACTCCAGAAAGAAAAAGGAGTAGACCAAATAAATTCTGTATACAAAAAGAGGCGACCGTGTGCCTTCAAAACAATGTTTTTGTCTGCACAGGGATTCACTGTAAGAATGCACTGAATATCATGTTTAGCTAGGATACTTTAAACTTGATATAACAATAGTGAACAAATATATGTTTAACTTTACAAGGAAATGTTAATATATACTCATTCTGGAGTCATAGAATAAACAGAGAGAAACTTTCAGAGGAGATCAAAGAGCACTTTTTATATTGTTTACAATCACAGTAGTGTATTAATGCTAAGGAAATATTGCTGAAGAGTTAGACCAAAGAGCCCTTTGGATTTGGCCTATTATTGAAAGAAAGATGCCATTTGACCTAATGAAATCAGAAATTGATTAAATGCAGTTCATCTAAGGGGAAAAATGGTCACAGAGTTACTGCCAGGGTCGGGAAGAGATGGGGTGATCTAGTGCCTGAGTGCTGATAGGGTTAGATAGACTCTCAGAGTAGTTGATGTTATGAGATGCATGACAATGGATACCCACAGGTCAGAGGGCAAGATCAACCCCTTCCATGGGAAAGAAGAGATTAATCAGAATATTCTTTGCTCAGCTTATAACTAGGTCCTCTCTTATCAAATGATTCATGGAGAACTGAATGTTTTGAAGAAACTGTAATCTATGGGTCCCAGAAAAGCTGGGATTGCTGTTAGCCATCTTGCGAACACGTGTCAGAACAACTGTTGTAGTCACACAGTGCCTCAGTGAAGCCCTGCAACCTTTGTGAATAATACCATTGTGACAAAGTAATTTGGACCCCTGATTATCAAGTGTGTGTCTAATCTTTACTGTTTTCTTTCCCTCATCATGTTTAAATCCTCCAGCTTTGGCAACATAAATGTTCATTTAAAATTTTTCATTTTTGCTTTAGTAACAGAAATATTTTGAAATAAAGACCTCCCTTAGCCTGTGGAAAACAATTAAGAAAAGAATTGACACTCACTGTTCCTCTGATACTGTCTGTCTTACGGCTATAGTAAAACAAAATAATTTTTACTTTCACACTTTAGTTCAATCTCAGGTGGATATTGACGGAAACTGGTGCCAGGGTGGCAATATTGATTCTAGGGAGAAAAACCAAGAATCAGATGATTGACCATCCTGCCCAAATCAAAAACCTTTGTCCCTCTGACAACACAATAACCCATAATATTCTACATAAATATGACTTTGTTGTTGTTTCCAGGTAAGAGATTTTTTTGTTTCTTCAGAGCGAGATATTTATTTGTGTAATTTTAATATTGTTTTCATTTTCTTAGCAGATGGCTTATTCATCTTATTATTTTCATGCATTGGCAAGATTAGGCTGTTTTATAAAAAAAATACTTAAGAAGAAACTTTAAAATATGTATTTATATGGGTCTCCAGAACAGACTTCACAATATGTGTTTTAAACAATTGTTAGTTACATATTTATCCAAGAAACTGGGATGACTTTTCCATTTGGGATAACAAACATCTTACAAATTTCTTTAATTACACAGTTACCAGAAAGGCCACAATGGTCACAACAAAAAATATATATGGCTTTTGGGGAAAAAATAGGAAAACAATGAGCTATCAATGTTTTTATTTTTTTATTTTTTTAAGAGGTCATAATGTAACTCATATTCAGAAAATTTGATCTTTGGAAATTTTCAAGCCAGAATTAGAAAATATGTATATTCTTTTATTGACTTATGAACATGGGTAACGCTGTATGTGTGTGTATATGTGTGTGTGAATCATTTTTAGTTTGTGAAACTTTTCAAACATACAGAAAACAAGAGCACCATGATCACTCTGATAGATATCACCTAGATTCATCAACTATTAACATTTGGGACAATGACAGACTTAATCTGTCATTACACACATTTCTTAGAAAGAACATGTACACTTGCTGAGGACTCACTTCCCTTCCCATGTTGCAAAATCTTCCCAGTCCTTCATTCTCTCTCTTTCCCACTATTTTCTCTGGCTTGGAAGTTCTACATTCCCTCCCTCCTTGACACCAGTGAGGATTTTCAGGGTCCAGGAGCCTCTTAGCCAAAACCATTTTGATAATTCTAGTTGCTTTGGTGGAGTTGGTACAGGAGTAGAGGAGGAGAAAAAAGAGAAACCAGATGGAAAGCAATGCTACTGGAAAGTCTTAGCTCCTAGGGCCAGAGGTACAGCAAACTCAGAACAAGCTGTTCCCTAAAAACAACATTCTAAATGATTACATAAGGTTTAAGTGTGCTTTTGTGGCTAGTACGTGGTTTCCTTATGAAAATGTGTTGAGATCTAAGCAACCAGTTTACAATTGGATTTTGAGAACATAGTCTACTTACTGTTGTGGATGGCCAGTGTTATAATTATTTAGATTAGCACAAAAAATAACTGTCTTCTCTATCAGACTTGTTTTCACTTGGCATGATCATGATTACTTTGCAGACAAAATTTTAAACAAAGATATTATTAAAGGTTCACAAGTATTTTCATTTTCTACATTGTATGAATATTTCATTCCAAATTTTCCACTCCTAATTTTATCCCTGTAGCCTTGTACACACACCCCTACTATGCACATTACTAAGGGGCAATCAAATTGGGTAATCGATATCTAAATACTTTTAGGATTTCACCCAGAAATTTATACATTTGTTTTTTATGAAAATTTAATCAAAAGACAGCTAAAAGAAAATTCATCTGCAAAATGGCAATAATTAATAATAATAATAATAATAATAATAATAATAATAATAATAATAAAAGACTCATTTTTTTCAGTTCTCTTACTTTTTAAAATGTTTATTTATTTTGGGAGACAGAAAGAGAGAGAGAGAGAGCACGTGAGCTGGAGAGGGACGGCGGGTGGGGGGGGTGCGGTGGGAGAGAGAAACCCAAACAGGCTCTGCACTGTCAGCACAAATCCTGATGCGGAGCTTGAACCCATAAACTGTGAGATCATGACCTAAGCTGAAATTAAGAGTTTTAACTGATGCTTAACTGACTGAGCCACCCAGTCTTTCCTCAGTTCTTTTACTTTTTGATTTTATTCTTCTAACTCATGTTCATTTTGGGGTGCATATTTATAATGCTAAAAGTGTCAATATTATATAAAAATTATCCAAGTTCTCCACACATGGATTTTATAGTTTAGTACTTGATTAGCATGAAGTATATTACTTCTAAGGCAAAACCCAAATACAAAACTTATATTAAAAAAATTGGAAGTGCAGATGAGTGAAGTCAAGAATTTTAGTTGTATACCTTTAGGTATATCTGTTAACGACAAAGAATGAATATATGAGTGAATGAATAAACTAAAGCTGTGTCTAAAGGAATAGTGAAATGGTTTGATGTTGAATCCTTTCCATCACCTGGAACTTCTTCATGAAGTTCTGGGCATAAAAGAATGAAGAGCATCTCTTGGCTCCCTTCTACTATTTCCTGGTGAGCTGCTCCCAAGGACACGCTGGCTGCCATTTTCACCGGGGGAGTCGCCAGGAGAAAGACCAGCTGCTCATATTTAGATTTTTGCAGCTATGAGTCCCATATCCAATTCTGGTTTTTTTCCCCCTATTTTCTCTATACTTGAGGAGAGGAGGAAGAGTATATATGTCCTGCTCCAGTCTTCCATTAGACACTACCCCCGGTTCATGCCCTATTTTGGTACCATCTGCTTTGGGGACACAGGATGATAATAAGAGTTCCTATTCATTGAATACCTGCTGTGGGCTAAGTATTTACATATCTACTTTCAGATAACCACACTATCCTGCAAAGATATACAATGGGTATTAGACCCATTTTTATAGACCTGCAAAGTAAAGCTCAGAAAATTAAGAAACCTCTCCAAGGTTATCTGATGCAGGATTTATATTTGAGCCTTTCCTCTGCCATTAGTGGAAGATGCTTCTCTTTCCTTGGAAAAATGTGCTAGCATTTTCTTTGATTGACTCTCCACTTCCATTAACAGCCCTCCCTGGAGAGCTGCTCTCCCACTCTCATCCAATGCTGGTGTCCTGAATTTCCCACAGTGATTTGGCCCTTACATTGAATTTTCTGGCTTCTTGTCTGTTCAACTCAACTGATATCTTAAAATATCTGATTATTCCTTAATAGTGTTGGCAGGTTAGAATCATATTTTTAAAAGGAAAGTATATTTAAGCACTTAACTTTCACAATTTGCTTATTGAGAGTACATAATTTTTCCCATGTTACACAGAGAAACTGGACAATGAAATGACCACCTGTTAGCTGCTAATGATGTTCACATGCCTTTAAAAAAGTAATTCTGGCTTTATCTGTCTACAATCTTGGCGACAAAACTCATGGGAACGTCAAGGGCACAGGAAGCCAAAGGCAGCAAACTGACAATAAAGTTTGTGCTTAGACTACTAATAAGGAAGGAGATACTGTGAATCTCTAATTCCACAAAATTACTTAATCTCAAGAGGGTAACATAAAACTGAATGCATGTTTTAAAAAACTGAGTTTGGGTGTTCAAATCTAGGACTTAGATCAGAGGGGTTTCACACAGTATATTTCTTACTTGAAAAAATATTTAAAAAACAGCAACTATAAAATATGCCAATCACTATTTCAAGTGCATAGTCTAATTTGATATTGTGTGGGTAAGTCAATCATTTTGCCTTTCAAATGAAAATCAATACATAAATAGTGAATGAACTTGATTTAAAATAATAGATGGATATTAACTGTATTCTACGTTGCAAAAATATATACTAGCCTTAGAAAGGGCTTACAACTATAAATATCCATCAAAATATAGAAGTGAGGCATTTTCTAAAATTAGGGCTAGCATTAAAGATTAAATGACCCTTTTATTTTAATAGTTAGATCAAACCCCAAAGACATCTGGGTTTAATTCTCTTGCTAATATGTTTTTGGGTCCCTATTAAGTTTAATGATTTCTATGGATCTCATTTTTAATGTAATATATCCATCCAAGTCCAAAGTTGATACAAACTAAATTTACCTTTTATTTGTTCACTTCACCATAGTATAATGGTTAAAAGCAGAGGCTCTAATATTAACCTGAATGGATTTGAAACTTGTCTCTGTAACTTGTCTTTGTACAAACTGCCTTAATTCGCTGCACCTCAGTTTCCTCATCTATAAAATCGTGTTAGTAGTAGTACCTGATTTGCTAGGTTAGTGGGAGGACTAACTGAGTAACATAGATAAGAACTTAGAACAATTCCTGGTGAAAAGTAAGGGTTCAATATTTGCTACCTGTCATTATTTTTTAACTGCAAAGGGAAGAGTGAATAAGAGGTCATTAGAGAATTAGGTACATTTTTAAATGAGTAGAATAAATCATATGTTTCTTCCCTTGTCTCTAGGCAGGATTGAATTTAAGCCCCAAATAGACAAATAATTTTCTTTCTCAATCAAAAATGAATACTAAAGAGGAGTAGCTGGGATTTTATCTGTAGGAACTTTTTTTTCCCCTAAAACATTTCAAACATTGTGCTGAACACAGAATCTATTTGCCTCAATGTTTCTGAAACACCTTTACAAAACTTTATTTTCTCCCAAGCTTTAGGCTTTAGAAGCATGTAAGGGTATCCTCCAAATCTCTACTAATCATTGCCTCATACATCCTATTATATATACAACAAAATGTTCATATAATTAACAGTAACATGCTCACGTATTCACATGACATTAACATTCTCACAGTTGAATTCTAATTCTAAAATCTTACCTTAAATTTGATCCCATATTAAGTAAAGGGGAACAATGACCAGGAACTAAAGGGAAACATTCAAAATGAGATAACTCCAAACTGCCCCACGTTACGGAAAAATATTTTTAAATGGCAAATAACTTAATTTGCAAGCACCATACAGTTTAAGACATCAACATCGATCATTTTATTTTTTTTTTAATTTTTTTTTCAACGTTTATTTATTTTTGGGACAGAGAGAGACAGAGCATGAACGGGGGAGGGGCAGAGAGAGAGGGAGACACAGAATGGGAAACAGGCTCCAGGTCTGAGCCATCAGCCCAGAGCCTGATGCGGGGCTCGAACTCACGGACTGCGAGATCGTGACCGGGCTGAAGTTGGACGCTTAACCGACTGCGCCACCCAGGCGCCCCAACATCGATCATTTTAAACTCCTACTTAACACAACTGGCTAGCTAAATATGTTTCTAGCAGTTGTTGTATTGTGGTATGAGTTTTTGAATAATGACTTAATTTTGAAACGGTGCTTCTACTCAAAGTTGTCATGCTATTTCTAGATTCTTAAGATCTAGAATAACTTAGCTCTGGAAGATATGCTATATACAAATGGCTTCTCTCTTCCTTGTCATATGCGTGTGAGTGCATCTATGTTTATATATACATATATATGTGTATATATATATATGTATGTGTGTGTATATATATATATATATATATATATATATAGTCTTCCTGATGCACACAAATATATGCATATACACATAGAGTCATTTAGCATATGTACTCATGTTCATGTGTAGATATTCTGTTAAAAGCCCTTCTCTATCTATGGAATTCTCTTTAAATCAAAGAGGTAGTATGTAACTATACTGATCTTAGATCAGAGGGAGATGGCAGGAAAAAATAGCGATTCAGAAGATCGAGGGTACCTAGGTAGCTGATCCAGGAAAAGTACTATAATTTTTGAGAATTGGGGAAATTGGTTTTCTTTGATTTCGGAGACACCTGCTTTGATTTCAGAGATACCTTTCAGGAGGCCGAAACTCAAACCAACTGTGAGATATGTGTGACACCTTCTCATAATCCCCTTTTATTGAGGAGAAAACAGGTTGGACAAGTTTGAGAGATCTACTCAAGTTCGCTATATGGTGAGATTGGACCTTTTTACTACAAATTCATTTGTTTCAGAATATTAGAACTAGATATGACCCTGCAGAACATATAATTCACAACCCACATTTCTAAAACTTTTTGGTGGCCTGAAGGTGTGGAAAGTTGCATAGCCTGTTGGTTTAAGTTGAGCCAACTGTGGTGGTCACTCACACATTTTTTAATGTATGGAAATCAAATAGTCAGCATACCAAGGTTTAGAGATGCTTGACATTTCCCACTTTCAAAATCAATCACCAATCCGAATGCCCTGGCTATTACTCAGAGATTCAGAGGTTTGCTGTAAGCAGAGACCATGACCTTGGAACAATTATTTTCTCAAAAGGCATTACCAACAATGACGCTAGCAAAGCACCCAGACTGCCCTCCAGTGCATGATTCCCTGGCCAGGAAATGGCTGCGAATCTTCCATGAGTAGTATGAGTTTGGCTCAAATCTTATTTCAATGCATTTATATTTCATAAGCATTGCATTTAGACAAAGTTAAAATCAACAAGTAAAAAAAAATACTTACTTAAAGATTTTCTGTGCTCTGGTTTCTGTTCTTTTATATCATTATCGTAGTGACTTAGTAATTCAGTACTGGAGGATCTCTGGATTTTGAATAATTCCAGGTTTCTTGATGAACCACTTGGATCCTTTGGCTGGAAATAACAAACAATTAGACTTGAATAATTTCACAAGGAAGAAATGATTCACCAAATAATTTACAGATCTATTTTGATGTTAGATTTAAAGGGAAGATTGAACTAAGATAATTATGTTGGGATAAGGCCTTTAATCATAGCTATATATATATATATATATGTATATATATATATACATACATATATATATACATATATATATATATAACTTACTAAGTGCTGTGCATCACCCCAAGTATTCCACATGTATTAACTCAATTAATCATCACAGTAATCCTATGAGGTAGGTATTATTATTATCCTTACTTTCCAGACAAGGAAACTGAAGCCAAAAGAGATAAGTAATTTGCCTAAGGCCACACAGCTAGTAAAGGATAGAACCAGGATTCAAACTCAGGCAGTTTGACTCCAGAGTCCACTCTTAATGACAACACACTCTGTCTGTGGGTGGGTGAATGTGGGTGTGGGCACTCAAGCATGTCTGGATAAGGGGATGATGATAGTATTAACATATTGATGATGGAGAAAAGTCAATTGGTTATTTTTTTAAGTTTTAACCCCAAAATGAAATAAAGGATGACTGCAATTAAATAGCAATAAAACCACACAGAAAATGCTATATTTTCCTATTGTATACCTTATTAAAAGCTCTCAAGAATATTTCTTTCTAAGATTTTGCAAATATTAGTGTCCTAAAATTAGATGTTTGGTCTAGAACCAGTATAAAATGGTAGTTTTCAATAATCTGATTCTCTGAATGTAAGATTTAGGGTAATTTCATGAAGTTTTAGATTCATAATTTTCATGAGAAGAACAATCTGGCTTAGCTGGAAGAACAATGAAAATCAGTACAAAGGATTATTATTTACTGGTGTTTGAACAGTGAGTATGAGCTTAAATACGTTGGTATTTATTTTCAAGAATATGTATTACAGACTGCATGAACTGAAAATATGAAAATTCAGTAGTCATTAAGTGCTTGTGTGCTTTTTACAGCCTCTAATAAATGAATATCCATGTTATTTGGGGGAAAAAATGAATGCACTGTGTTTTTGAAAGAGAAATCAAATGACATTTAGCTCCACAAATCATGTCTGTGGAAACGGTTTTTAGTGGACTCTATTTAAACTTAAAATAACTTAATATCTCTTGATCTGTAGGATCCATTGAAATGTGTGTGTGTTATATGCCTAAGCAGCACAATTTAAGTGACAACATTTTAATTAATAAAGGTAACAGCCAAAACAAATACATACCAATCTGTCAATTGCATTTTTGATAGCGTGGAACCAATCCAATATGATGAAGTCAATATCTGACTGTAGAAGGAACTCATTTCCTGATACTGTTGTGATCTGAAAAAAAAAAAATTGACAGGTAAGCAAATCATATAAAATAGATCTCTTACATTAAAAAATGGATACACACACACACACACACACACACATGCTGTTTAAAAAACACACTTCAATACACCAAAATATTTTCTTGTATTCCAGTAATTGTCTTTCTGGGAACTGGGAGACTGGGATCATTTTGAACTGCTCTCTATAAACTGTTTTTTCATGTCATAACAAATACATTATTGTTTTAATAATAGAACGATTAACTCAGAGTAGGACGAAAGCTGAATTACTCCAACTTAAGGAGAAGCAAGCCAGGAAGTTCAGAATAATGCAGACAGTATCCACTTAAGTCAGAACCTCAGAAAAATGCACCCGGGTGTGTCAGAATTCATTCTGCACTTTTGGCTCTTTCCTGTTTGTCTTTTTCAAATCTAATAGTATCTCTATATTTGATTTCCTTTTATGGAGGGCTGTAAAACAGATTATTTACCAAAGAGACTAATGCAGACTTTTCCAAAAGGTCATGCAAATGAATAACATTTGGCTATTTCTATTTTCCTATCATAAAGATCTATAGGAAAGTAATAAAGCACCAATTTCTCCACAAAAGGAGTATATTAGAATAAAACTTTATTTACATATTTGAACCTCTCATGGAGCGTATTTATCAAATGAACATCCCCATTCCAGACTCTCAGGGCGATTAAGCAGTTGGCAATATTTAACATGTAACTATACGTTTTTCATTACAGTGAATTTTTTCCTCCCCAGAATTGTGAGAGAAGAATGTGACCCTATAGAAACAGAGCAATGCTCTTGATTTCACACATAAAAGGCTACTTAGAGACGAATTTGATTAGAGTGGGTGTGGACACGCTTTTTGTATTAGGCCATCAATCTGAACTGCGAAGATTTTCCCTTTGTATTGACTTTTTGTTTCAACAGGAAGATGAACACTTCCTGACTACTGTCACACATCAAGCAAGGCTTCAGAGGTTTAAGAGGACTGACACTTCAAAATACTCAATCAGGAGCTAGTCACCTCTTCTCAGCCTCACTTGCTCTGAATAGGAGGTGAACATTGAAATGTGGCACAGGTTCAGAAAATCGCAAATCATGCTTCAGGATGTCTCTATAATTCTATCATGAAAGTGACAATTATTACCCAAAATAGCTCACTCTGAAGGTCTCAATGATTCTTATGACAACATTTAATGACAATGGTCCTAGAGTTTTAAAGAAATCTTCGATTACACACATACATATATATTCACTTGTCATTTATTTTTAGAAAAACTGTATAGAGACGCAACATCACTCAGTGTTGCAGTGCAACCATTCTTGATTGCGACGTTTCACAACTGTAAGGAGAGGACTATCCAAGTATATGCGATTATGAGAAGTGAAAGATTAGAAAATAAGAGGAATTTTATTTTCTAGAATTTGACAGACTACCAGGGCCACTCTTTTTTTTTTTTAAGTGAAATGCATGTAAGATTTCAAAAGGCTCAAAATATCCCCTAAATAGTCCTCTGTTTTATGTATCTATTACAAGACAGCTAAGCTGATATTTGCCTAATTATCTGAACACCCAAGCAATGTTCTTCACTTACATAAAGCTCCAAATATTTACTTTATACAGTGTTGCCACAGAAATACTAATCTAAAAATATAAGGTCACTTGTGACTAACCCAAGAAAACTAGTAATGTCCTTGACCGCTACCTTCATTCTAATCTAACTTTAAATATTTTGATTATGAATGTAGTATATAACATCACAATTTGGTAACATACACAAAGAAATATGAATTAGCCCAAACACAACATGCAATCTAATATATTTTTTCTGCCATTATAAATAAACCATTATTAAAATTGTAAAAAGGAACATTTCAAAGTACAAGAAACAAACATAATTAGATTTACTATATTCTGAGGGTTTAGGAAAGAGCTAACACAGTTCAGTTTTCAGTCTAGTAAATTCAAACAGTGATAAAATGTAAGTACTTCGCCAGTACATTCGCATTTTTGGTGCATGCTATGCAATGCAAAGGGGATCTTTTACTGCCAACACAACCAAAAACAAAATGTATTTTAAAAGTTTCTTTATCCAAATATATTACTGCATTAATCGTACATACTCAGTGATTTATGAATTCATTTGAGGAAGCTGGATCAGAGAACTACACGAATGCAATTCATTCAAAATCTACTATCAGAAAGATAGAGTTCACATTCTTTCCTCTGTCTTCCCACTAATCTTTCCAGTTACTAGGCAGTCTGGAGAAGTCTGCTACTGCTCTCTACAGTTTAAACGCATCCACTTCTTAATTACAGTCAGTAATTGACTTTGTTCTGCTCCATCCCAGCCATTCACAGGAAAACATTTTCAAAGTCTTTGACTGCTCATGCCCATTTAATTCAGGTTTCTCAATCCACATTTTTCCATGACCTCTTTAAGGTTTTCTGATAAATGGTTTGCTGAATCATATTTTCAGTTTGAACAATTGAATTTTCAACACTCTTGGGGGGAAAAAACACATCAGTAAAGACTGTGAGCTTCGACTAAACCTTTTGATTGAGCAATTCTGGATGGCAATGTAAAGTGATGTAAAACTAACAGCAGACATAAAAGATTTTAGATGAAGCCATGCTAATGTGTTTTTCTATATCAAGTTTCACCCAAGTGACAGATGTTGGTGTGAGGTGGATGAAGAAAGAACCTACAGAAAACACAATGGGTTAAGGCAAGAGTGGCTGGTCTCCATTTTGTATTGAAGCCTACTTTGGACAAATGTCTCTTGAACCGCTTCCTTGCCACCAAGTTATATTTTAAAGGGCTATATCCTGCCACCAAGCAGTCTTAATGAAATGTGCTATTGTTGTCAACAACAGATACCTTTCATTACCTGTCCAGGGAAATTTGCCTCAAAGTTTTTATATTGGATAAGGATCTGTCTGAATTCTTGCTGGTGACACATGGATGCCTAGGAAATCGTAGGAGTGTATCCACCAGGCAACGTGAAGAACAGACACATTCTTTAAGAACCTAAGTCTGTGACCTTGTGGTTCCTCTGAAGATGGAAGCAGGTAACTCCTGGCTCCCCAACTCCACCAATAAGCAATGTGGAGAGAAGAAATGTGTTGTTCAGGCTTTAATTAATGCATGGAGTATTGTTATGCTAATTTAAACATCCTGGAGGAGTTTTAATGAGTAGTGTTTGTGTTTATTTAAGTATCACCCTTGTCAATATACAGTCCGGCATGTAGTCTTGCCCGTGTTAGATTTTAACGAAAGTGAAAAATAATATGTGGAATGGCATTTTTGCTATTAAAAATTTCCATAATTTGGTTTACCAGAATAGAAACAAAAACTTTTTAGAATTTCATATTTTTTCCTAGTTCTAAGAATAATTGAATTTATTGTGAAGAATTTGGAAAAAATAAAGATAACAAAAGAGCAAATTAAAACTATTCATGACTCCACAGAGTAAACACTGTGGACATTTTAATTTAGTTATCGCCAGCCTTTTTAAAATAATAATCAAGTATTTATGATAGTGATCAATGTACAACTTTGTGCTATGGATAGATACCTAATCAGTAAAACATATTTGATGGCTAACTCTTGTTGGATACTTTCATTCCAGCTGACCTCAAATACATGTTGAGAGACTATCAAAAGTGCAAGAGATAATGAGTGATATCTGTTCCCTTGTTTGATCGTAGCACCTATCCTCTTGTAGAATTAATTCCGCAAATAATTCTTTGTTCAGGAGACTGAGATGAGGTGTTTCTCACTGAATATCCCGCTAGTCATCAAGGACTGATTGAGTATCCATTAAGTGCAAGGCACATTGCTAGAGGCTAGGGACACACACACCCCCCACCACTACCCCCCCACCATCCTCAAGAGCTCACAATCTGTTTGCATAAATAGGACATATGCATATAAAGATAAATAACAATAGAAAATGGTTTATACTAAGCCCCAATGTGAGTGGCACAGACAATGATCATGTCAAGATTTCAGAGGAGGGAGTAATTACTGCAGACACATTTACATCATGGAATTATACATAAACTGTTGGTCATGATATGTTATTCTTTAAAGGTTGATTGTATCAGAACTTTAGTACATTAAGGATACGAATACTACCACTTGGTATGCAAAGTAATATCAGCTTTAATGATCTCAAAGCACATAATAAACATTCTTCAAATGCAGTTTCCCTCCACTATCATAAAGTAATTTTGCAAATGAAGAAAATGAAGCAAATGAGGAAAATGAGAATGCCATTCTATCAAATTGGCATCATTTTAAATGATAGAATTAAGAGATTACAAAGATCTTGATTTCTAGTTCACTAGTCCTCAGCAAACAGTCTTACACAGTCAAGGACTCTGTGCATATGGGAAAAGGACTATGATGGTTTGGTTTAAGTTGTAAAATCTGGAATGTAGACCTTACAAAAAAGTTGCTTGTGTCTTCCTTGTTATGTTAAAGATAGCCTAATTTTAAAAAGATCAGACCATGGGAGAAGGGTAGGGGGAAAAAATAGATACAAACAGAGAGGGAGGGAGGTAAATCACAAGAGACTATTAAATACAAAGAACAAACTAAGGGTGGGTAATGGGGTGGGGGAGAGGGAAACGGGTGATGAGCATTGAGGAGGACACTTGCTGGGATGAGCACAGGGTGTTGTATGTAAGCTAATTTGACAATAAATTATATTCATAAAAAAAGATACTAATGATATTATGTGGTGTAAAATGGAATGTTCAACAAACCCTGGGTCTTAATAAAAGTCTTTGTTTAAATGTAAAAATAAATAAATAAATAAATAAATAATAATAAAATAAAAAGATCACCCAGTATCCTTATTCAGATGTTTTCTTCTTTCTTCCTCCCCTCACAAACAACCACAATCTTGCTATGAAAAAATATATATCTAAAACAAGATTAGGGCATCCCCCCCCCAAAAAAAATGCCTTCAAATTCTAGAAAGGACTGAATCCTACATATGCATGAAGTATCATTCATATTTTGCTTAGGATCAGTCTTTAACTATCAGCCAAAGAAGAATTTATTACATCTTAATAAAGCTGAAACTGTATGTAAGAAACATATAATAGCATATTCCAAATATCCGAAGGGCCCTAAAAAATGTTGAATGATATGGCTACAGTGATTCTACAAATAACTGGATAACCCATTTAGAAGGAATGGGATTTAATTGCTATTGTATTTGGAGACACTTTGGGATCATGATGAAGTCATTAGATTTGCATTAAATGAAGTATATATAAAAATTTATGTCAAAATATACTAAATTCATTTGAAGTGAATACAATTATTTTTTGAAATTAATTTTGGCTCTATCTTCATTGAATTCTAAGTGCATAAAATATAGGTATACATTTTGGCAACATTATAGCAAGAGCTCAAGACCTAAAGTTGAGGAAATAATGCTTAAAAAGATCCCTGAGCCTCACAATTTTTTCATCTTACATCACACTTCACACATATCCATTTGATATAGCTGATCAATTAAAGGTTGTCATGGTTGTACTAATAGTCAAATTACTTAGTCTCAAAGGTGTTTATGACCAACGATGAAATTACATTATCAAGCTGCATGTCTATCTTAAATTACAGTCTGGTGTGAGTAACTCCTAACATTTTTCTTAACATGTTGAGCAAAGTTAACATAAAACTATGGGTAAAATATCAGTTAGAAGTAAAAGGTCTTCAATTTGTCTTTCCCAAAATATTACTTGTTAAAACATTTTGTGAGAAAGTATCTGCTTTGTGTTCCCAATGTTGCTAGATGTTAAGTAAATATATGCTGATTATAAGGAAAAAAAAGTTGCTTTGGCAACTCTCTTATTAAAATGCATTTGTAACCCCCATCTGTCATGAAAGTTTTGAAAAGTTTGTTTACTTTGGATGGCAGCCTTATCCAGGGTTACCC
This sequence comes from Herpailurus yagouaroundi, assembly GCF_014898765.1. Taxonomy (NCBI): domain Eukaryota; kingdom Metazoa; phylum Chordata; class Mammalia; order Carnivora; family Felidae; genus Herpailurus; species Herpailurus yagouaroundi. The sequence goes on along the minus strand of NW_024412395.1, from coordinate 26,607,922 downwards.
TAGCAAACAATGATAGCAGTCTTCAGAAGTTGTGTGAAGAACAAGCCACTAGGGATCCATTTTTGTTTTAATTGGCACACACAAACGCTTTTCTGGTCTGTCAAGAAGATCAAGCTAATATGCATGGAGGGTGTTATATTCTTAGCTTTGGGGAGCAGTAAAGCTCCCTTTATTTAAGTAATTTAAATGATAGACTGCAAAAACTTTGCAAGTCAGAAAAATGTTTTATACTTTCTTAGGGAATATTTGTTTTAAGCAACGGAAAATGTTCTACATATCTAAAGATGTTGAACCTTATGTTATAATTACCCTCTTTCTTCTGACTCTGTGAAATATTCTTAAATCCACATGCTACTAAATAAGGCTAGCAACCAATGGATCCTGAATTTCCACAACTCCCCCCTGTGCTAACAAATGTGTGTTCATTAGTTTCCAGATGTTTATTGGATATGTTTTCAATGTGTTTGGGGCTGATTGATTTGCATGTACATTTATTGAAACCCTCAGTGGTGTCATCATATCAAAATAACCTGCCCATGTAAGCAATTTCTTGTTTAATGGAAAGTAAACAAATGTTGGGCTACGTACACAACAGATCTCAAGTGCATTCCGAAATCTAAGGTTTAAGGCCAACCTTTCAAGAAACAGTGCTTTTTAATTGAAATTGAGTTGTACCTTTGACACCCAAATAATTTGGTTGATGCATTCTTACAACACAGATTTGTTCTACGAAATAAAATTGGCCCTATAGTGAACATTCACGTCCGTATCACTTGTCCACTCTACCTATTTGTTAACGAAATACCCAAACCCCAAGTCTATTTCAATCAAATGTTTAACAAAAACTCATGTGCATTCTTTTATCTGTCGGAAAATATTTTAAGTACTGAGAAAAAGTCTTCTCAATATTCATGAAAGAATACTATCCAAGTAATTAGTAGATAGTTTAACAGTTTCCACAGTTTTGCAGTCAGCTACACCCAAACTTTTGCCTGTGGTGCTCATATGAAAAACGACTGAAAAAGTGACTAATCGAAGCAGTTGGTGTATAAAGATATCAGCTTAGAGTTTTGCTGCTGTTAACGCTAATTTCTAAATTTGGGGGGAGTAGTTGCCTGTAGATAGACTAATCATCCTAGGACTCATGTTTTCTGGTCCCCACCACTCACTCAGTCACTGCCAACTACAGATTGGCCTTTAATCTGAGCTATGTTCACTGTGCAAAATTACTCATTTAGTCACATGACATTTGGAAATCTGCAGCTCCCACTATTTTCAAATTGGAATGATTTTTATTATTTCCGTTATTTATATAATGCCAAATTTAAAAAAAATTAATAAACACAGAAATATAAACATTAAATCTCCCTTTCCCTGAGGTATACTGAATTACTCTCTATCCTTCTATATTTTTTGACCCATGGATTAACATTATATATGTGTTTATATTATATATTATATTATAACATGATATAAATATGTTATGAAAATTTTTTAGACATATAAATATCTATACTACTATAATCTCCCACATGGATTTAATAATAATATCTTTTGGTTTCCCCATCATCTCATCCACATTTTCCTTTCCAGTCCATATTCCATATTGCAGCCATAGTGATCTTTCTGAAATTCGAATCTGATCATCCTATTCCTCTGCCTGACATTGTTCTGAGATTCCCCACAGCTGCTACACTGCAATACAAACTTTAGTTCAGCCTGCCAGACCCTGTGTGCTCTTCTACCTACCTACACTGCAGGCCCCTGCTCTATATTTCCCTCTGCATCTCTATGATCCAGCCATGTTGAAATTTTTTTGTTGTTCCCAAGCTGTCCTATACTAATTTTCATTTCTTCCCTTAGAGCAGGTTGTTTCCATTGCCCAGACCTCTCTGGCTTCCTCCATCATCTCATTCAGATCAATTTAGATGTCACCTTTATAGAAAAGTGTTTTCTGAAATAGATACCCCTCCTAAATGTTCCTATGATGTCCTGATCCAACTTTATTATAAAACATATTGGTCTGCATTGCAATTCTCTGTGGATTTCTCTGTGATTACCCTGTACTACACTATATTTACTCTGAAGCCAAGGGCAATGGTCTACCCAGTGGGTGGCTGCACAACTCACACCTAAGGGGCATTAAATAAATAATAAATAAATGAACATTATCTACCATATACATTTCAGTGAATCCATTATATGCTAATATTTTATATGCCACAGTATATTTTTTAATAAAAAATTTTACAGTGAAAAAATTTATATTTAAATGTAGCCAGCTGGACTCAGTTTAGATAATCCTAATTTTTTTGGCAACATCCAAAACATCATAGTCAGTAGTCAATTGAACATAGGACTTCTTCTCTCCATCAGGCCTGATTAAGTTGTTAACCTTGTCCATGTCAATGGTCTTCTTCATACCCTGTTTGATCTGATGCTTATTGACCTTGACATCCACACTGAACCCAAGCGTGCTGTTGTCTTCTATTTTCTTCATGGTCGACTCAGTAGTCGAGGGGAACTTGATGATAGCACAGTGGTCAAGTTTGTTTCTCATGGAGATGCTCTTCCAAGGATATTTAGGCTGCCTTCAGAGATGCAGTGTCTTGGGCCATTGTAAGGTAGGTGACATGTGGATCTTCTTTCTTTTGTGACTGTGGACATCTCTGTGGACAGCAAACTGTTTTTCTGACCTTCCAAGCTTTTGCTTTGGCTTCAGCTTTGGGAGGAGCAGGGGCTTCCTTCTTCGTCTTCAGCACCATCTTCGTGGAAGGCCTCCACTGCAGTAAAATTTTGGAGGTTGCAAGACCATTGCATTCTTTTAGGCAATGTAAGTAGTTTATTGTGGCATTGACTAATGCCACTTTTATCAGAGTAGGGTAGGAAATCCATTTTGAAGATTGAAAACAGCAATCTGAGACTCTATTTTCCCATCAGTCAATTAAGTCCTAGACTTCAAACAATAGGATTAAATTTGGAGGAGTCAGGAAGCACCATGACTGGGTCTATATTCCCAGGTGTATCACTAGAATAGAATGTTCTTGATTATATTCCAAAGCCACCATGTGACTTGCAGGGATAATCTACTAAATCAACTAAGAATCTCACCCTGTGTATGAACCTTTCTGAGAGTTGACAATGTGAGAAACTGAACACAGGTTTAAGATTTTCAAGAGGTAATTCTTAGGTTTATGGGTCAAGTCTTTAGAGAATCTCAATGATGCACAGGGGCTTATGCTTGTCAATCAACATTGCAGCCACTAAGTTTACTAAAACACTATTAACATCAATAAACAAGCAAACTGTGGGAGGACAGGTGGCCATTTTTTTTAGAAATATTAGCTAATTAAAGATACAGTGACTTATGCAAAAATGGATAATGTCACCACTAGTTTATTACTCACACGTTTTCCGTTAATAAGTGCTGAGATTGCACAACAAGAATAAAAGATGTTGCAGGATGTATCTCTATGCTATTGTAACATATTTGGCCATGATTATGAGTGTTTATAAAACATTCAAGAATTGTTCCATGTCTACTTACATTAATGAGAACACCTGTTAACTTTAGTGCTGTACAGACTTATTTGCATTAGATTCAGGTTTCTGCATACTGTACATCACTTTTTGAAACAATTAGATGCTTATAGAGAAATATAGCCGAGTGAAAAACAGCAGCTTGAATGCCTTCCGGCTTAAGACAATTCAACTCCAGGTTTCAGTGAAAAACAGAAATCTGCTGAATTACAATACTGACAGTTAGAAGTGAATGTAGGTGTATTTTGTAATTTTTACATTCAGAGAACAGAACGTACATATTGAAATCTGTGCTTTAATCCTCAAGTAAAAGTACAACCAACTGAGACCATTTCCAGACACCAGGGGATGACAATACCACCACAAGGCGGGTTCCTCATAATTTGGGGGGGCCTCCTGTCCAACGGTCATCTCTTTACCAGAACCAGAAAGCAAGATGATTTCCACAGGTGAAAATGTACAGACTACTGATCACTTGGTATTGTTTACAACCATTGTCCATAGGGCCCTTTCTACATGATGACAGCACTGAAGGAGTGAAGGAGCCGAAGATTGTCCTGGAGTCTGTCACTGCCGAGCTTCCAGTCACAGCATAACCCAAATGTACCCACTAGAAAAAGCACCATAATTCCCTGGCAGAAGCCAGGGAGTCTGCCTTACTCATTACTCCGAGAAAACAGTCGTAACTTCTGTAGGTCTCACTCTATTGACACATCTGTCTGCCACTCCCCATAGGATGTTAAAGCTTCCGCGATTTAAATATTTTCAGTTATTGAAAAGGGAGCACTCATGCAAATCTGTGGATTCACAGCCTCTATTATCATCATTGTATTTAAGAGGTGCAATATTTACATCAAAATGACTCAGTTGGTGATATATTCTAAAGATAAATGTGTATTTATGATCTGAAGAAGTGTGATTTATAACTACCTTGTCAGACATAAACAGAGTGCCTCTGTGCTGTTCTAGTAAATGCAGATTAGCCAGGGCACAGATGAATTATTTTCACAGGATTAACACCACTTTGACCTGGGAAATGAGAGAACTAAGTATTGCCCTTGGAGAATGTATAGATCACAAGAAAGAATGGTATCTATTTCCTTCTCACCACATAGTTTGGGAAGAATAACAAATATTAAATGAAGATTTGGGGATCAACCAGTAAATTTTTGTCTGGAATCCAAATCTCCTAATTCAAGAAGTTAATACTATCATAAAGCCTTACTTCTAGCTTATGAAAATTTTCAAATTGTATTTAACCAAGTACTTGACAATCTAGACTTTGCCCTCCATAAAAGAGCATCATCCTTCATTAAGGATGATACACTAAGCATATGTGTAATTAGGAAGTTCACAAATGAGGAGAAATTTCTCATTTCCCATGAATTCTAGGCTTAAGTAAATTTTGAAAAAAAAATTTTTTTCTGAAAATGTGCAGAAATGATGATTCTCCCCACTGGAGAAAATCCCTAACTATCCATTCAAAAATATCATCTTTAAACAAACATGAAAGGGGTGCCTGGGTGGCTCAGTCGGTTAAGTGTCCGACTTCAGCTCAGGTCATGACCTCACGCTTCGTGAGTTCAAGCCCTGCGTAGGGCTCTGTGCTGACAGCTCAAAGCCTGGAGCCTGCTTTGTATTCTGTGTCTCCTTCTCTCTCTGCCCCTCCCTGGCTCATGCTGTCTCTCTCTCAAAAAATAAATAGACATTAAAAAAAATAAACCACTTGTGATTATATGGTAGACAATGACATCTGTCAGTTGAGCAACAGGACACATATTTAATAATGGAGACTTTTGACATTTGGAATGACATACACATTACTCCATGCCAAATGTGTGCAAAAACACTTAACACTCCTTACTCTCCCCCCAAAAAGGATATTTGTGTTAAAAATAGTACCATTTATAAATGTTGAACTTTAAGAAAATGTTGGTTGCATTATTAAGGACTGTATAGAGTGATCACATAATTTATTGCCTAAAATGTGATAAGTCTGAAAGCAAAAGAGGTATTATTAATAATTATGCCAGGACAATAGGTCTACTTAATGTACATTGGGACATAGGGATCACTATTTATCATACACAACAGTGAGGAGCAATTCAACAGCCATTGATCTTCAGGAGCCTAGTGAACTACTAGTGTCAAATTCTAGAAACTGTGAGGTATTCCAAAATAAGCTAGCAGTAACCCTTGTTCTTATAAGAAGCTTATAATCTAGTGTGACATATAAGACTAATACAGGAAAACAATGAGAGACAATAATTAATCATGGTTCAAGATGGGGCATATGGACTCGTTTTAATGGAACAAACCAGATTCTCTCAAAGTAAACTGGAGCCCTCAGGGAAGAAGGTTGGAGAAGGTTCTTACAAGAATAAATCAGACTTAGTAGAAGAAAAGGAAGGGGAAGAGAATAACACAGGTAATAGGAGAAGGTTGTATAATTACTCAGAGGCAGGAAAGAATATAGAATCTCTAGAGGACATTCAGTCTGTTTTTAAGTCCTCTGTGTGGGTGCTTTTCCCTTCATTCATCCTTTTTTTAAAAATTTTTAAAACATTTATTTATTATTGAGAGACAGAGAGAGACACAGCACGAGCATGGGAGGGGCAGAGAGAGGAGGAGACACAGAATTCGAAGCAGGCTCCAGGCTCTGAGCTGTCCACAGAGCCCAACTTGGGACTTGAACCCACAGACTGAGAGATCATGACCTGAGACAAAGTAGGACGCTTAACTGACTGAGCCATCCAGGTGCCTCTTTTTAATTTTTTTAATATTGATTTATTTTTGAGAGACAGAGCACAAGTGGAGGAAAGGCAGAGAGAGAGAGGGAGACACAGAACCCAAAGGAGGCTTCAGGCTCTGGGCTGTCAGCACAGAGCCTCATGTGGGGCTCGAACCCACAAACTGTGAGATCATGACCTGAGCTGAAGTCAGACACTTAACAACTGAGCCAGCCAGTGAATGTCCCTCCATTCACTCATCCTTAAATAGATGTGTCTATCAGCATTCTCTCCTAAGCTTTCTCACCTGCGGACACACTCCTGAGTGACATTACCAACTCCATTTTGTTTTAACCAGAGTTACAAATTGATAAATCCTTAATTTATATTTCTAGTTTAGATATCTTTCTTGGTATCTATTTTAACTTAAGCCACCATTATCCTGGTTTGATCTCTCTACTGCTAGTTTGTGTTTTTTACAAGCCATTCTCTATATCCACTTTATGAATTCTTGATTTTGTGCTTGGAGATCTTTGTAAATATAGATTCTCCTGCTCACTGGGACCTAAAGAATCAGACCCTAGGAATAGGACCCCAGAATCTGTTTGCAGAGCTCCAAGTGCAATTTGAAAGTTACTTGCTGTTCTGACTACAGGTAGATGATCTATCCAAACCCACACCTATCACATGTCATTTAAAAGTCACTGACTGGATTCCTAATGCCCTCAAGATAAAACCTAAATTTTTTAATATGGATCACCAAGCACTTAGTGACTTCTCTCTCTGTCTCCAACCTTTTCTCTTCAAGTCCTCTACTTACTAACCTCATAACCTGGAGCAAGCTATTTGTAAGCACTGTATTTCAATATCTTCACCTATAACATAATAAAAATAATAATACCACATAGGACCATTGTATAGTCCATATGAAATATAAATCAGGAACAGAAATTAGCATAGTATTTGGTACACAGTTTTTTTTTTAAATATTGTGGTTATTATTATTTGATTCATTGAGTTCTCTGGATTTTTACAAAGTTATTCTCATCCTTCAGGAAACTATCCAAACATCACCTATTCAGGAAAGGCTTTTCTAACCTCGGTAGGTCAACAAAAGGAGTGTCCTTCTGGTAGTCCGTACCTACTCCATCCTGGTGTTTATCTCATTTTTGAACTTACCAAATGTCTTGTCTGATGTTTGCTACACTTTAAACTCCCCGAGTTTAGCTTAGCGGAGCATCTGGATTACCACAGGCCCTTAACAGAGGGTCGTGGAATGAATGAAAGCTCAGTTGACATAGGTTAATACTGTAGAGTTGTGGTATTCAGATAACAGACCTTAAAATTTAGAAACATGTTTGATTTGGTATGTTAGGCAAGAGGAAAGCCGTGCTAGGTCCCTGAGCAGATCTATCAGTAGAACCAAGCATAGTGTCAGACAAGCAGAGGCATTCTCTTAAAGCTGTATGTGTATTACAACTTCCCTAACTGTCAGCATGGCTCTGTCTTCCAAGGCTGTGCCAATGCAACTCTTCTGAAAAGATGATACACCACTTCTGTCTGAGGTAGAGTGCCTCTTCCATGGTCTCCTGGGTTTTCTAGACTCTTTCTGGTTCTCAGCCTTTTTGCTCTCCTTTCTACACAATGCAAACTGCTTGCTTCTCTACCTTTGATTTTAGATACTAGCTTTTGAGATGCTTGTACCCTCAAGATAACTTGACATGATCTCAAGCGCTGATAATTAAGAATACACCCAGTTCTCAATAGCCAGTCTTCGCTGAAGCTCAGTTATGTAAGTGTATCCTTATCCTGTTTCTTGGCTTCTGATTCCCTAGTCGGGTGGCTTATATGGTGCACCAGACCCTCTCAGCTGGCAGGAGTCCTTTTGCCAGTATCCCTTTCAGGGACTGGGGCTCTGCTGAGCATCTTTCTGATTCTTTCTGCCTGCCCCCCTTCTTTAACTCCACCTTCCATCTGCCTCATCTACCTAAATTACTAGACACGTAACCAAACAGTAATCCATACTTGCGTGCAAGGCAGATGGTCATATGAGTATCTGAAAATGAGCCATTTCAGTGTATTCATTGATTATCAAATTGGCCTGTGAAATATTCTTGTTATTTCAGGTTGGAACTCACACTCTAACTCTAACAGACTGGACTGTAGTCTGCCATCTTAGCTTTTGCTTCTGTATTCTGTCCAGCAGACACATTTCTTTCCGATATTACCAGTTTGGCTTTTCCCTAGCACCTGTCTCATCTATAGTTTTCTGCCTGCTTCATAAAGGTGGTTCTATTGCCATTAACTGGATTTTTCCTGATCCCAGGAACTAATCCTAATCCATGAATAATTGATATCTAAAGATCATCAATTCAGTGAGTTGCTCCCCTAATTTTTGAGGCTCACTAAGAACTATTGTGTGGTTTATCATCCTCTAGGATCCTGAGGAGCAGGACATTAGGATAACATTTTCCCATCTTTACCACCAGTATCTGGCTTATAATTTGCTACGCATGATGAATGGTTCATGGTATTGGAGTCACATCTTCCTGAGTTTCATCCATAAAGTTTTCTAAAAATGTTTGAGTTTTAATTTGGTTAAGTTTATATGTAGCTTGTGAATTTACCTGGAAGCAGATGAGGGAGACATTAAGAGAAGAATTTATTTCAAAGTTAAAGAAGACACTGCCCAGGAGGTATAGTCTGATGATGACTTTCAAACTTTTTTGGCCAAGATCCATGGTAAGAAATATATTTTACATTGCCAACTCATACTTCTTATCCAACTCTCTCTCTCTGCCTCTCTTTCTCAGACACACACAATTCTATCTATCTATCTATCTATCTATCTATCTATCATCTATCATCTATGTATCCATTCATTTACTATACTATGTAAAATATTCAATGCATATACTATGAGTGTGTGTACATGTGTGTATGTTTGTGTGTATATATATGTATATATCATAAGGTGAAACAGAAGTTATGAAATAATAATTCCCCTTACTATAGGTATATGTACTACTGTATGTATTTCTATTCTTGTCTAAACGTATTTTAACTGATTTATTAAAAAAAAAATACTGGTCCCAGCTCACTAAATTGATTTCTTGACCCACTAAAGGGTCTTGAATGCAATTTGAAAAACACTGGCCTAGGGAGTAATAAAAGATGAAACAATCTTCATCTCCAAAAGCTCTGCTCTTTGGCTTTTCTCTCTCTCTCTCTCTCTCTCTCTCTCTCTCTCTCTCTCTCTCTCTCCTGGTTTATAAGATGCTTCAAAATGTCTCCATATAATTAACAGTTGAATACTTAAACCTATGGAAAGACTCCAGAATATTTGCCACAATTTTAGCAATTAGGCCTGAATGATCAGTAACCCTGTGTCGGGAATTCTTCTCTGATAAGTCATTTCCTGCCATGAAAGTAGAATTAGGATGTGGTTCTTTGGAATTTGGCTTAGACCCTGGCTTTTCTAAATATACCTTAAAGCAAGAGTTTCTTTAGAAAAGAAGAAACAAAGACTTTGGGGTAATGTGAAGTTTGGAATACATTTGAGATACCTCACCATGATCCAAACAGGGTAAACCAAAGAAGTTAAAAGCCTGGCAAACTATCAGAGGCAGAGATGGCAGCTATTTGTTTTTAAGTCCCATGTATTGAAACAATGAGTGCGCTCCGTGTTGCATCCTGCAGCACCATGATACAAAGTCTGGGAGTAGTTATTAGCATGTGTCTGTGTGATGGGAGAGGGAAAGCTAAACATTTTAATAGTGTTATGGCCTCTCCTTCTCAAGTTCCCATTAATGCAAATACAACACATGTGGTTTAATTCCCAAGAGCCTTGTAGGACACAAATCACAGATGTGGAATAAACATTATCAGGGACTATGACTCCATGGTCTTCTCCTTGCCATCAACAGATGCCCTTATGCACCCATGATGTCAGACAGATACCCGATATGCTATCTTGAAGAAAATCATGGAAAGTCAAAGTTCTCAAAGGGCTCATGACGGTGTGGTTTGAAAGTAGACTCCAAAGACTTATTGGTAACTTATGGCAAAGGCTTGGACTGCATCAAGGTCTGCTTTCAGAGAACACTCACTGCTGTGATAACTAAATATAGCAAAATTTACTCATCATTTATGCATCAAAATTACCAGAGATGTATGCTCTGTGTGGAATACAGTGTTCTTATAATGTAACCCAGACAATATGATGGCAGAAGGCTGACAAAATGAAGCTGGTATACCTCACATTTTCAATAAAATTTCCCCCAGCTATCCTGAATCCTCTATGCCATCTTTGAGACGACTACAGTTCAGAGTTACTGCTGTTCTGAGATCACACTCTTCTCTTTTTTTCTCTTTTCCAGCCTCTCTTATGACATTCTTTCCCAAAATTCTCAGACTCAAAAACTGAATAAATTCAGTCTCTGTGATAAAAACCCATTATCATGACTATATTCTAAAACTGCCACTGCATTTGAAAAACTGGGGTAATTTTTTTACATATTGATGAACTGCATTACCCATAGGTGAGACTTCAGTATCCACATGCTGACCCGACCTTAAAACTTATATTGGCAATATTGTCACTTGTCATGTAGTGTGATTCTGGGAGCATTAAGAAGCCTCTTTGGATGACAAACTAATTCCCTAAACTTGCTGTATCAGATTGGAAATTCAATCATCAGGTTGTTCCTTTAGATGAAGCCTTTTAAACAATTAAGTGGAGGGATCATCTTTTCGTATAGTTATTTGTTCCAATATTGGTAAAATATATATATTGAAACGTATTAAAACAAATTATTTCTAATTATAAATACAGTTTATGAACACTTTAAAAATAAGCAAAATCAGAAATATGCAAAATTAAACTTAAAACCTATCTGTACTCACACTACTCAGACTGTACTTCCTTCTAGATATTTGAATGCATATGATATATACATCTTATATTGTGTTTGTATTATATTAGCCATATATAGGTCAGATTAAATATGCAATATTGTATCTTGCTTGTATTTTTAAATATTTCGTTAAAATTTATTATTTGTTTTTCTTAGAAGAGATTCTTACAGAGAATTATTATATCACAAATACAATTTTAGAAGGCGACTAAAATGCATTTCTAATTACTTTTTAGAAAGATTGTTCTAGGGGGTCCTGGGTGGCTCAGTCGGTTAAGCATCCAACTTAGGCTCAGGTCATGATCTCATGGTTTGTGGGTTTCAGCTCTGTGTTGGGCTCTTTTCTGACAGCTCAGAGCCAGGAGCTGCTTGGGATTCTGTCTCCCTCTCTCTCTGCCCCTCCCTATCTCTCTGTCTCTCTGTCTCTCTGTCTCCCTCTCAAAAATAAACATTAAAAAAAAAAAAAAGCTTCTAACCTTTCTTACCTCACTAAAATTTAGGAATGAGGTCATTTCAAATCATATTTTATCCTAAGTGACATAATATTTTACATATATCTAGTAATTTTTTTCTTAGAATTTGTTGCTGGTATTCTTTTACATTTTTCAATTATAGGATTTTAAAAATTTATTTAAAGAGTATAAAGTTTAAACTTGATCATAATTGGTACATGTATTTTTCTAAATTTATTTTGATAGGTACTTCTAATGAAATTATTTATACATAAAAGTGTTATTTTTAATTTTTACATGGTAAATTTAGAATTGTTCTTTTGTGATTTTTTCCAATTAATATTTTAATTCTTAGAAATTTCTACCTATCCAGGTAACAGATTTTGACTCATTTTTTTCACTGTTTGTTTTGATTCTTTAAAATATTCATATACTTCTTAAATGTGTTTAGCTTAATGGGTATATGAGAATCTTCTATTTTTAAATTTTTTTCAAATAATGTATTCTCTAGCACCATTTATTAATTGATCTTTTCTCGCCCTACCATTTCGTGATTCTCCTGTTATCATAGAGATGCCATAGTCTTGTTGTGGGCTCTCTCTCTGCGATTTTTCTCTTGACTTACACTATTTGAACCTTTAATTATTCTGATTTTAGGTTTTTCCTGTATCTCATGGGGCATATTTCCCCTGTCATTCCTTTTATGATTTTGTTAAACTATTCTGAACTCTAAATCTTTTAAATAAACTTTAAATGTTTTTTTTTTCTCTTCCTTAAAATATCCCATTAGGATTTTGATAGTATTGTATAATAATTTGGAAAGGATTAAAGATTTGCAACTAGTAAGACTTCCTCTTCAGAAACAAAGTATGTCTCCCTATTTTAAAGTTTTGCTTATATCTCTTAGTATATTTTTAAAGCTTTAGTCATATAGATACACACAGTCCTAGGTATTAGAAACAGAATTTTGATAGAAGAATGGAGAGAAACTTGAGGTAGCATGTATTTTAAAGCAAAAAAGAACTGTGTTTCCAAAGAGGGGCAATGCTCGGAACAAGCAGATGGGGAATATTTTTGTGTTTCAGCATTTAGCATAAAGCCAACAATCTCTCTGCTGATGATCTCCAGCCCCAGGCCATTCATTCCCTTGTTCTACTCATTGTCTGGCCCATGGCAAACATTTCCCACAGGACATAGCCCCTGTAAATAACTCTAAGCTAACTAGCAGAATAATCCAGGGCCATGCTCATTTTCTGATAAGAAATAATAGAATTATTAACACCCAACATGTACCATGTCTATTGATCTGAGTTTCCTATTCTTAATCAGGGTAGATAAAACCCCTCCCCATCAGCAGCTGCAAAAATGTTCATCTAATTTTGGACCAAGTCTTTACCTCTCTCCAAAAATCTATTTCCCAAGTTACTATAAACTCTTACACAACCTTTTTAATAGCCATGCAATATTTCATCATTTGGATATATCCTATCCCATTTTCAAAAATGAGGAGTATGATTGTTTTAATTTCCTTGTATCTTGATAATATCTAACAAAATAAGAGCCTATGACTTCAAGCACAAATGCAGAATGTAAAAGAGACTGTATAACTTGAGTCAGTATAGCTCAAATTCAGATATGTGGGCTCCCCAGGCAACATTTTGTGGTTGGATTTGAGTCTGCTTTTCACAAACTCATGTCCTATCTAAGCCACTTCACCACACTGAGCTTCAGTGTCTCCTGTTAAATGGGGATAAAAAGAGTAACTACTTCAGAGGATTATGGTGATAATTAAATGTAATCCATGAAAATCCCATGATGAAGTGCCTGGCAATGGGTATTAACAATTATTGTAGTATAAATAGTAAAGAACGAAGGATCTCTAGAACCATCACTGTCTCCTCCCTCCCCTAAATGTTCCAAGCTTATTTTGCCAAAGAAGATAAATGCATTTCAAATAAATGAGAGGAGAAAGGGGAAATTCTGTGTATCCATATGCACAAAAATGTGTGACATACCTCCACAGTCTACATCTATGATCATCATGATGATGGAGTTTATAACAGATTATAAAATACTGTTGGGGGCTATGACAGAATTAATGATCATCATCCTCTGGGCTGCAGGAATTAACTCCTGTGCAGGACAGTATAGGGAAATCTGACTTAAGACTCCGAAGCCCGGGGCTCTGTTCCTTCTGCTCACACAAGCACCACACTCTGACACTCTTACACTTAGGGTACTGCTTACCCTAACTTTTCAAAAGAAAAGTACCACTACAGCAGAAACTTTAAACAAGCAAACGACAATGAAACCATGGAGATCTTGCAAAATCACAGTTGGAGTGATGATGCCTCTCAAGGTTCCTGAGAAGGAAATGATGGTCTGGACTCCCAAAAGGGGTTAGAAGTGAGAGAATATGTGGAAGAAAACGCCTAGTCTGGTGCTAGGCTTCCAGTGCATGGCAGTTGGAGGTTGGAGGGAGAAGTGGTAGGTAGAGCAGCAAGGGGAGGGACAGTGCTTGTGACTAGGCCTGAAAATGTCTCCTCATTCCCATAGCCTGTGTGTAGCTTCGAGGGGACTCCCTGTATCCCAGGGGGTTACAGATGCCCCTGAGGGCAGACACAGATATCATGAAAACTCCAATCTGAGCTCACAACAAGGAGGCTGAAGAAAAACGACCTCAGAGCTCAAGCAAATGGTAGAAATCACAAATTTTGGTAGTGGTGGCAAATGACGCCACAGAAAACAAAGTGAAGCAAATAAATGGACAAGAACAGTAACAAAAACATGCAGGTTTAATACAACAACAGAGGACAAAGAAGAGAAAGGCACAGTCCAGATCAGACCAACCACAACAGAGACCAGCAATGACTCCCCCTAGAATGTAAATTCCGTGTGGGCAGGCATTTTTGCTGCTGGGTTCACTACAGTGTCCCCAGGACCTTGAATAAAGCACTTAATAAGTATTTATTAAATGCATATATGAAAGACAAGGAAACTAGAGACGCTTCTCTTATTCACCATGAGGCTAAGTAAGCATCTCATTTCCCTTAGATCCCATCTTGGAAAAGAGAGCTGGGCAGTCTAGACTCCTGAAGAGGTCACATCTATCGAGAGTGAGCTAAATGAAATAGAAAAGTGTGTTGTTTTTGTTGTTTCCTTTCAAACCCCCACCCCAAAGAAATGGGGGATCCAGAGCAAAATGAATTAAGTTATTGAGTGTAATGATGTTCTTCTTAAAAATATTTGCCTTACAGGAAATTATTCTGACCCCATTAGAATGATCTCCCTTATATCTGCTACCTCAGCAGTTATAGACACATTAACCCTCTATCAGGAACAGTCTCCTTTCCTGGCTTTTTCCTAATTTTGTAACTCCTTCTCAGTCTTCTTTGCTATCCTCCTGAACAACATTTTCTTAACTTAAATTTTTGTTTTATTACAGTGTTAAGTACTGATATTTGTTGAAATTGTTCACTTAAATCCAGTCCACCCAAAGGGAAAGGTGAAGTGTTCCTTGCAATGTAGCCACAGCTGGGGTGTCCCACCCAAAGGTCTTCCACTGGAGTCTACAGAAGATCTAAATGTAGTTACACAATAAACTGGCTCTTCTTATTCCCTGGGCCATAAGAGATTTTCAAAATCAGTTTGATTTTTAAAAACCCGTCAAATGTCAATCGTGGCAGGGAAGAACACTGAGCTGATTTCTGAAAACTAAGTTATGCTATTCCCGAACATATTTTTTCCTAAATTATTACTGCCATCAGAAAGACCTTGGGGTAGGGGCTCTTCATGAGTAGTGTAAGTGCCACTTGTGCAAAAATAACTGCATGTCCTCAGAGCAGTCATGTGCTACAGACTTCCTCGCTGCTTCTTCTCTCACCACAGTACTCAGGCCCAGGAGCTGAAAGGAAAATGCTTCCTTTTTGAACCAAATTCTTCTTCCACCCTAACCACTTCCTAGGTGCCCTCAATCACTGACATTTCTTTACATGGTCCCAACAGATAAATACTGATTCCCACATTACCATACCACTCTTTCTATCCCCTGCCCAGTTTTCTCAGCATACCATTCCCAATATACCTTAATTTGTTTGCTTCCTACCTATACATACTTAATACATTTGTTCTCCATTAAAAAACCAATGCTACAACCAATAATTTGGACACACATCTATATATACAAGTACAAGTGTATGATAGATTCTTAAAAGTGGAAAAGCAGGGATCAAAGATTATAGAAAATTAATTTTAATCAATTCTTCCAGATTTTATCCAAAACTGCAATTATAGTAATAATGAATACGAATGTTTCCCCCAACATCCTTTCAAAACTGGACATTATTGACCTTTTAAATATTTATCAATCTGATGAGTGAAAATAGTGTTCCACCAAAAGCAGCAATTCTATGACTCTTAGGGTTAGCAAACATTTTTCCCCATAAGCTTATTAGCCATTTTAAATTAATTTCTATTTTACATTTTTTTCTCAGATTGGCATGTTTCTTGTCATGTTTCTCCTTTTCTTAATCTTTTGAAGGTGTTCTCTCTTTATCTGTCTTTCTTGCAAATATATTGTTTTCATCTGCCATTTTTTAAAACTTTATTGATAGTGTCTTTAGTCATATACAAGTTTTTAAGAGGCAGGGGGAAGAGAGGGAGAGAGGATGAGTGGGAGCGGGACAAGGTAGAGGGAGAGAGAAGAAGGAGAGAGAGAATCTTAAGCAGGCTCCATGCCCAGCAGCCCAACGCAAGGCTTGATCTCACAACCATGAGATCATGACCTGAGCCGAAATCAAGAGTCAGATGCTTAACTGACTGAACCACCCAAGCACCCCAAGGTTTTAAATTTTATATGTTCATATTTGTCAGAGGGTTTTTTTTACTTCTAAAAATTTTTATATCTATTGCTGGCATACTTTTGTTTTCAGCAGGTACTGAATTTTATCGAGTCTTTTTTTAAACATTGAGTAAGATGACCTTACGGTTTTTCTCCTTTAGCGAATTATAGTAAAAATGTAAAAAAAAAAACAACAGATTTTCTCGTGTTGGAGATATTTATGCTTGGGATAAGTATTTCATTTGGTTAATAATATTTGATTGCTAATATTATATTTAGAAATTTTATCATCTTATTCATCATTATGACTGGCTTACAGTTAGTTTTCTTTTTGGAGCTATCCCTGTTTGATTTTGTCTTTAGGTTATGCCAGCCTCAGAAAATAAATTGGGAAGCTTTCCATCTTTCTATGAGAAACAGTTTATGTGATATGGTGATTGCTTGTTTTTGAGTTTGGTGAAATATGCCCATAAAAAGTGTTTGTTATTGATGCTTTTCCAGGTATAGATATTTTATTATTTAAAAAAAAATTCTTCTATGATAAATTTCTATTCAGTGTTTCTATTCCTTGAATGAACTTTGTAGATTTAAATTTTCCTAAAAACTAATCCATTTCATCTAGATTTCTGAGTTATTAACCCAAGTTTTATGTAAATTTATCTAAAAGTCATTTCTTTTTTGCAGTCATTTTCTTATTTCTAGCATAATGTCTTTTCTCTCTTCTTAGTGATAATTGCCATTTTTATAAATTTATCGTTGTTTCTTTTTAGGATTGCAGCTCTTAATTTTATTGACAAAAATCTGCTTCATTTGTGGTTCACTTCATCATAATTTTCTGCTACTATCTTTAATAAGGTCCTTATTTATATTTTATTTGGGGTTATTTTGATCTTTTATAACTTTAATCTTTTAAATCGTTAAATTGTTTATATTTTTTTAAATTTCTAAATAAATGCATGATGATAAATATTTCTTTAAAAACTACTTTGTATTCTACCATTATTTTTGTCATTAAACAAAAAGTTTCGGGCAATGGCTGATTGGTTTCAGATCAATCTGTGCCAAAGAAACACACACATACACTCACAGTTACCACACACACATAATACTCTTTGAAGAAAGTGCACAACCGATAAGGCACAGAAAACTTATAAACCAAGACTTTTGGTTTATAAGAGAATGGAAGCCCACAGAGAAGTGAGTGCAGACTTTGCTCTCGCTTCCCTTCAGATGTCCCTCACGTAAAAGCAATGGATGATAAGCTGAGAAGTTCCTCAGAGTTGGTGGTGGTCTCACAGAGCTTGAGGAACAGAGCTGAAGTTTAGATTGTACCAAGGTGGAGAAGCCCTGTGCATTTCAGTTGGGACCCTGAAGCACTGTGTCGCAAGCACATTAAATGAGCCAGAAATTCCCCAGCCCTTACAAAAGCAGAAACCTAGTATTGAATTAGCTTCACCTCTGCTTGGATAAAGTTGATCTGCTTCTAGTCTAAAGAACCTGCCATAAATTTAAAAAACACACTCCCTCTGGAAAAAAATATCATCATCTAGATTTTTAAATTATCTCTATAATTGTTCATACACAATGTTCTGCACTTAATTTAAAAAGATAGGTTTGCGGAGCACCTGGGTGGCTCAGTCAGTTAAGGGTCTGACTTCGGCTCAGGTCATGATCTCACTGCTCCTGAGTTTGAGTTCCGCGTGGAGCTCTGTGCTGACAGCTCAGAGCCTGGAGCCTGCTTCAGATTCTGTTTCTCCCTCTCTCTCTGCCCCTCCCCTGCTGGCATACTGTCTCTCTCTCTCTCAAAAATAAGTAAACAATAAAAAAAAAAATTAAAAGATAGGTTTGCAATAGATAAATGATTGATAACAAATAGAAAAAAATGATAAAATAGATTTATAATCAATCTAGATATTCCAGTTGTCAAACATCATATATCATAATCAAAAAATGAGATTGAAAGTTTTGGCAGAGAACTGTATATGATCGATAGAATGAAATGAATTTGAAAACTAAAATATAATAACTTAAATTAAGATAGATTTCCAGCAGATTCAATATAAAGAGAAAAAGAAACTGAAATTAGGTCAGAATAGGCAGACTGAAGCACAGAAAACAGAAGAATGGAAAATACCGAGGAGACCATAAGATACAAGAAAGGGTCTATGAGATATGTAATTGGAGTCCCAGAAAGAGAGGAGAGAGAGAATGGGAAAAACTACATTTGAAGCTAATGACAGAATTTTCCCAAACTGCTTAAACACAACAATCCACAGAGTCAAGAATTACTGCAAATCCAGAGCCGGATAAATACAAAGAAAACCATCCATATTATATAACAATGAAACAGTTGAAATCTAAAGAGCAAGAAAAAAAAAATGTTTAGAAACAACCGGAAAAAAGTGGTATTAATTTAAAGGAGAAATAATGAATCACCAGTTAATATTAGTAGAAAAATTAGTTCCCAAAAGAAACGTATGAAAAGATAGTACATATCCTCCCTCATTAGCCATTACTTGAAGTTAGTTCTAATTAATATTTTGCTTCAACATCTGGAATTTTTACTAGAATCTGCCAAACATCTCGGCAATAAAATTCAAATATCATCAATTTTTTAAAAAATTTTCTTAATGTTTATTTATTCTTGAGAGAGAGAGAGAGAGAGACAGAACATGAGAACTCACGAGCCATGAGATCATGACCTGAGCAGAAGTCGGACGCTTAACCAACCGAGCCACCCTGGGGCCCCTCAAATATCATCATTTTTATATCAATGTAGTTGCTTGAAATAATATGCTTGAAAAGTCCAACAAAATCTTTTCAAAGAATTTCCTTTTGTGCAATCATATTTAATCCATTTCTATTTCATCTCTATGGATCTGTTTCCACTATTCTAGACCAAGACAGGAACTACCTCTCCTCTACATGACAAGAGCCTCCTAAATGGCCCCCTCTACAATTTTGTTACACAGCTGACAGGACAATCATCAAAAACATGTTAGAAGAGCCAAGTCACTTCTCGGCTCAAAACACCCTAATGGTTAAAATTAAAACTCTCTATCTCCAAAATTTGTATGTTGTGAACATCGCTTATCGTGTTGACACCTCTCCCTTCACACTTTACCCCGTTGCTCTGATTCCACTGTATTGACCTTCTGGTTGTTGCCATGGAGCCTTAGACCTTTGGTTCCATATTCCAGGATTGCTCTTTACTCAGATGGGTCCCTTCATTCACAGTTCTGCTTCGATATCACTGCCTCAGAGAGGTCTTCTTTGATCACCCTTTTCCGAAGGAGTACACCCTCTTACTACTGTCTTTCATTTTCTAGCTCCTCTTACTATCGTTTCTCATAATATATTTTAATTGACAATTTCACTTTTTTAAAAAGTTTTTATTTATTTATTTATTGATTTATTGATTTATTGATTTATTTATTTATTTTGAGAGAGAGAGAGAGAGAGAGAGAGAGAGAGAGAGAGAGAGAGAGACACAGAGAGAGAGAATCCCAAGCAGGCTCCACACAGTCAGTGCAGAGCCTGATATGGGACTCAAACTCACAAACTAGGAGATCATGACCTGAGCTGAAATCAAATCAGAAGCTTAACTGACTGAGCCACCCAGGATCCCCTGACATTTTTACTTTTGGTATTTGGATATTGACTATTCTCTACTGCTCCAGGAGTGAGGATTTTTTTTTTCTGTCTTAGTTACCAGTGTATCTCCAGTTCTTAAAATGGTACCTCAATAAATATCTATTGAATGAATTAATCAATTTATTCAGCAGTTATAACATACAAGCACCATGCATGACTCTGCCTTTATGCAAAAAATCAAAGGATAAATACACAAGTTCCTTATATTCAATAAATCTGTAGAATAGTAGAAGAGAAACACATATACAAGTTATAACTTATGTGATAACTAATAGAGAGACAATGTTCATATATAGTGATGTGAAATCTGGGTTTTTTGTTCTCACAAAAAAGAAATGAACTAATTTATCATCCTCACACAGCTAGTTAATGATTAAATACTTGCATTTAGACAAGCATTGTCTTAAGTTTAATAAACACAGAACTAAAGGCTATGGTCCTTAAAATATAAATCAGGCCACGGCCTTTAAAATATGTAATTTTTAAAGTTCTCTAAATAATACAGCCTTTCCTACTGTATTCACATTTTCATTATCACTGTGATTAAAGGTAGCATGATCATATAAATCATTGTCATCAACAAAACCTAACCCTAACCTTAATTAACTCTTACTTCCTTCAGATTTTATTCAAATGTCACCTTTCTAAGGCCTTCTCTGGCCATCTTATTTAAATTTCTAATTTTTGCTCTTTGCTTTAATCTTCTAATTGCCATAGCGACATCATTATACTATATATTTTGCTTTATCTTATTGTTTTGCCTATTTTCAGCCACACCAAACTACAGTATAAACTCCATGAGAGCGAACTTCTTTTCTGTTTGTTAATTGCTATATCCCAGTGGCTATCCAATACTGGTCACATACCTGCATACCGCTGCTTGGCACAAAGAAGATGCTCAATTAAATATTTGTTGAGTGAATAATCACACATTTCTCTTGTTTCTTCCTCCAGATTAGAGTTTTAGTATTCTATCCAGAATATTAGAAAACGTTGACATAGAAGAGGATGTAATGTAATAGACAATCATACAGACTTCTGTTGATCCATGAATACATTTTTACATTATTCCCAAAGATGAACTTTTTACTATCTGCATGTTTCCACATCAGTAGCTGATGAAATATCAGATGTATCTTCAGACTTACCAAAATAAATTATAAAGTAGAAGATTTTTCATGTTACAAAGAATATTCCATTTTATTTTTAATGTTTATTTGTTTATTTTCAGAGAGAGAGAGAGAGAGCACGCACACAAGGGGGAAGG
The DNA here is from genome assembly GCF_014898765.1 of Herpailurus yagouaroundi. Lineage (NCBI taxonomy): Eukaryota > Metazoa > Chordata > Mammalia > Carnivora > Felidae > Herpailurus > Herpailurus yagouaroundi. The sequence goes on along the minus strand of NW_024412395.1, from coordinate 26,586,524 downwards.
GGCAGAGAGAGAGGGAGAGACAGAATCCAAGCAGGCTCCATGCTCAGCGTGGAGCTCAATCTCACACGGGACTCTACCTCATGACTATGAGATCATGACCCAAGCCCATACCAAGAGTTGAACTCTAGGGGCACCTGGGTGGCTCAGTCAGTTAAGTGTCCAACTTCGGCTCAGGTCATGATCTCACGGTCTATGAGTTGGAGCCCTGCATCAGGCTCTGTGCTGACAGCTCAGAGCCTGGAGCCTACTTTGGATTCTGTGTCTCCCTCTCTCTCTCTGCCCCTCCCCTGCTCATGCTCTATCCCTCTCTCAAAAATAAATAAACTTTAAAAAAAATTAAAAAATAAAAGAGTTGAACCCTTAACCAACTGGTTTCCCAAGAATATTTCATTTTATAAGAGAATTTACCATGACTTTAAGTGGCAAATTTTTATAATACATTAAAATATTACCAATTTCCAGGTTTTATACATTACTTTCTAAATTATTGCGTGCCAATACTAGTTTCGGAATGACTTTTAGTTGGGTTTTAAAAAACTATTATCTCAACTTCACTTGTTTTTTAAATGTAAAAACTATAGAAGTGAAATCAAGTGAATTTCTTGATCTAGACTAGGATAAGAAACAGTGCTCCTATAATGTCCACAGGGGATATATAAAATAAGGGATATCTAGATGAATAACCATAATTCTTGTCTTCAAGGAGCTTATACTGTGACATAAGAATGTTCTTAAAGCATGTAACATTAACGTGAAGCTCAACAAGTTTGATTAAATGAGTGGGTAAGCCCAGTTAAAGGACCATTGGAGATATTCCCTTGTGAAATTAACGCTTCTAATATGACTGTGTCTCCACTTCTGTTTCTGACATAAATTAATAAGATTCTATTTGGCTAACAAAAAAAGATTCTCTCATTAGTGTCCCATCAAAAATAGCACCATTTGCCTCATTAAATTTAATGAGGTTGTTGTTGTTGTTGTTGTTTTTCCATTGGTAGGTGTGGGTGTGTGATATATGTGTCAATGTGTTAGACTTGTATCTTTGAAGAACATGCTTTACATAGGCAAGCTATTCTCTGAGCTTAAGTTGCTTTACAGTAAGCAATTTCTAGAAGGTGGTAGCACCTTAATGGGTTTGGTAACCAGGTAATACATCTTTCGCTTTATTCTGAAAAAAATGAAAGTGTCAGAGACTTTTATATCAGACCCGCATAAACAATGTTATTATCAGAATATATTATATTATATGTAATACATGTAAGATACATACTTCAAAACAAGATTCAAAGGAAAGGAATATATCGTCCTCTTTTTTCCATAGTCCTAACTAAACAAAAATCTCAAAATAATGAAGGGAATTAATTTAAGCCAGCACAATACCTTCCCAAATGGCATGAACCTTTTTTCCTTTTCAGGACTAAAATATTATGTCATTATTATAATGATCAAGTCTTCTGTTTTCAACTTGTAAAAATTAACATGACTGTTTTATACTTATATATAAATTCTAATCAAATGCCGCAAATACCATCTGTATTTAAACAGATCACTTCTTGTCCTTTTTGTAATCTATAAAGTAAAGACTCAAACACATACATAATGTTGATGTATTTAAAAAGCATATGCAATGTCTGTGGAATTTTTAATTCATTTGAACTTATTTTTGGCAGAAATGATTTGAGGATTAATTAGCATAATTAAAGGAAAAAGGAGTTTTGAGAAATTAAGTGCTGGACAATCCTTAATCCAATCTCAGCTTTTAGATAGGATTAAATAATTACTAAGAGATAATATGGTCTCAAAATAGCTGCAGGCTTAGATACCTGTAGCCTAAAGCTAAAAACAATTTACCAGTCTTTCCAGAGTTCTGAATAAGGAAGGAATAGCAGAAAACTCTAGAAACACGAAAGTACACAAATTCCATATGTAGACTGAAAATAAGGGAGGAGGGAGAAACAGTCAGAGAGAGAGAGAGAGAGAGAGGGAGATTAAGACTGTCAAAGAAGAATTCTGAAGCTTTCTTCAGATTAAATACTTTGGGTTTGAATACAGCCAATTCTATACTAAGAAGATTAATAATCAGAGAGCTTGCCATGTGGGACTAGTGCACAGCCATGGCACTGTTGTTCTCATTCCCTCAAAGAAAGAGTGGGGATCAAGAGATTAAAAATAAATAGAAGTCAGATTTGAAAAGTTCACATCAGAAGAAAAATTATCTCAGGGAACAGAAGAAAATGTCATAAATAATACTCTACCCTATCAGGGAAAAAATATGGGAACTTAGACCTACTGAAACAAGGACATAAAAATAAGCATAGATGATCAAAGACAAGTTGATTTAGCAAAAATATCAAATGATAGTTTTCAAAGTTGAATAGAAGAATTGAGTATTAAAATGAAAATCATTGGAGAAATTAAACCATAATAAAGTAGCAAAGAGTAGAACAGGTATAATGATATGCTGAAGAAAACACATGAACTGCAAACAAATAATGAGATCAAAGTTATTGGATGTACTATTGAGGAGATTTAATAAAGATGGTAAAATACAACCATTAATTCAACGTTCCTGCCATATTCCCATCAAAGCAACAAAATCCTATATCTATATGAAGACTATCCCAAGTTTTCTCTTTTCTTTTCTTTTCTTTTCTTTTTCCTTTCTTTTCCTCCTCCTCCTCCTCCTCCTCCTCCTCCTCCTCCTCCTCCTCCTCCTCTTCCTCCTCCTTCTCCTTCTCCTTTCTTTTCTTGCAGGAGGGAAAGCATGCTAAGTATTTTAGTGCTTTTGTATGCAAACAAACTTGATTGGGTATATGTGTAACACTTTCATTTTTACAAAAACTCTTAGGCTTTGTCCACTATTTTCAGAATATGAATGTCAATATGGAAAAGTCTGAAGCTAGCCTGCTGTTTGCTCTAACTAGCAAATTCATATTTCTGAAGGTCGACAGTAATTTTTATCCATAAAGTGTGGTAATTCAGCAAAGATATCTCTTAGTATTTAAATTCTATAACAACATTTCCTGGAACACTTTCATGTTATCCACTCATAAATTCAGGTTTCCATCTCAATAAAATTTTCGTCTGTCACATCTTTCACTATTTCTATTCCATTTTATTTAAATTTCCCTTTTTCAGGTGCACCAATGATGAGTATACAACATCTCCTGTTGTTTTCTCATATGTATTGTCTTCTATAAATATAAATAAATGTGCCTCAGTTAATCAATGTGATTATCATTTAGCATTTTGATCACACTTTTAGAGGTTTTGTAATCTAATGTTCATTTCTAAAGTTTGTAATTCTAGTTTTAATGTCTCTTTTAACCCAAATATTTTCAGAAGAGTGTTTTCTGTTTGTTTAGATGTTATTACTTTGAAAGGGAGATATTCTTTTCAGCTATTTTGTTTTCTTTTAATTTCTAATTATAAGACACCATGGTTTAAAGGCATGGTTTTTACATTTTAAAAGTAGAGCTACCATATGGTTCAGCAATCCTACTTCTAGGTATATTTATGAAGGAAATAAAATCACTATCTTCACTCCCATGTTATTGCAGCATTATTCACAACAGATGAAACATGGAACAAGTGTCTACCAGTGGATGAATGGAGAAAGAAAATATGGTATACATATACAATGGAATATTGTTCAGCCATTAAAAATAAGGAAATCCTGCCATTTGTGACAACATGTATGAAACTTGAGAGGATTATGCTAAGTGAAATAAATAACATAGAGTTCCAAACAACCCAGAGCAACCAATCTAAAGAGTTCAGGGGCATCTGGGTGGCTCACTCGGTTAAGCATCTGACTTCAGCTCAGGTCATGATCTCACAGTTTATGGGCCCAAGCCCTGCATCGGGCTCTGTGCCGAAAGATCAGAGCCTGGACACTGCTTCAAATTCCGTGTCCCCTTCTCGCTCTGCCCCTCCCCCACTCTCTCTCTTTCAAAAACAAACATGTGAAAAAAAAAAGAGTTCAAAAAAATATTTTCCTTTTTTTATATGTTTGTGCATTTATTTTTGAGAGAAAGCACGCATGGTGGGGGGGATGGAGGGGGAAAGAAGAAGAGAGAGAATTCCAAGCCCTTACGGGGGTGGGGGGTGGGGAGGGGGGGGCTTGACATCACAAACTTTGAGATCAAGACATGAGCCGCAATCAGGAGTTGGACGCTTAACTGACTGAGCCATCTATGCGTCCCCCCAAAATATATCTTCAAATGAGAAAGGTGTATAAAATGAGACACAGCTTAATTAGGCTAAAACACTCTGAAAATTAGACTGACAGAACAAAATATAAATATTGTAAACCTGGCAATATAAAAATGTCAAATCTATAGATAGTTTATGACAAAGTGGGAGGAAGTACACACATTTCTCATTTTACATAAAAGAAGTCAATTCTGCTTAAGTTAATAAAGCAAGTGTTAATTTTATAGGGATAGTTGCAAGAATAAGGTATTCTCATACAAGTGGAAATAAAAAACACAAAATAATAAACAAAACTTGATAAAGACCACAATGCAAAACAGAGACCAAAAAGACCTTGCTTATAGGCACCTGTTTGTTTTGCTCTAGGGAAGTCTACCTTTTGTCATCAAATTTATTAAATGCCTAAAATGAATTCTCCCATCACAAACTAGTATAAAATTCATTTAAATGATTTGTTTTTATTATTTTATTAGAGACATTTTTCTAAAATTTACCTTAACTTCCTAGAAATTATCTTCATACTTATGAGTCATTACAAAGAGATAAAAATCTATATACAAATTGTGTTGCAATAGAAATATGTTTTGATAGCATGAGTTTCACCTCAGGTGACCTTTGGGAAACTGAGAAACTTTACACAGTGTATCCCAACAGATCTATCTCTTGAGAACTGAAGAGAACTTAAGAACCAAAAACTTAATGTGTAAGAGCACCAGGTGTTAATTTCTTACCACTAAGTAATAATTTTCATTAATTTTAAGAACAAACCAAGAGTCTCCTTGTTTACTTTTTCTCATTTTGTAAACTCAATTCAATTCACCAATTTCCATTAATGCTGTTGCCCAATGAGGCTTTGCCTGCTTTGTTGCTTTGTGCTAGAACTTTGCTAAGAACTAGGCCTCACTTGTGCCTACATGGTAGAAACTCCTAAGTGTTTGCTCACTAGCAAATAAGTCAATCATCACTTCATTCTTTATGTTGTATTTTAGCTAAAAAAAGACAGTTTAAATGAAACATTAATAAACTTATACAAATCTAGTGGAACCTATGTATGAAATATTAGACATTTTAAAAATTACAAGTACACCACGCTTTAGGAGATAAACATATTCCTAAACATAATATAGTTTTTCTATTATATTACCTTAAGTGACACCCATCAAAATTTTTACTTTGTAATTTGATTTCTATGTCTTTTTGTCAATGGATTCATCCATAGTCTATACATATTTCAGGGTCTCTATCAAATTTTATTTCTTCAATGAAAACTTTAAAATGTTTATCTTCTGAGGGGCGCCTGGGTGGCGCAGTCGGTTAAGCGTCCGACTTCAGCCAGGTCACGATCTCGCGG
>NW_024412395.1:26568531-26580558 GCF_014898765.1 Herpailurus yagouaroundi | reverse complement strand
TATGGACTTCTTTGCAACCCTCACCATACTTTGACTGTCTCTGGGGTAATGATCAAGAAGTTAAAATTGAGTTGACAGAGTTTGAAAATTAAAAGAAATATATTAAGTTCCAAGAAAGTGAGGCATGTGAACAGGAATAAATAATCTTTAAGACTCTAAGGAAGACTGACATTGGCAGGTGGAATGCTAAGAGAAAATAGTGTGCCCAGGTCTCCAAATCAACACAAGACTAAAAAGCAAATACTTTCTTGAGCTTCAAGGCTAAGAAATTATCATAATTTTGATGAGAACATGGTTTGAAAAGGGTAGAAACTTATTTATTTACTTCTTTTAGAATATACCACATTTACTTAAGTTACCAAACTTTATTTCAGCCGACACAATTTCAATTAATTTATGGTTTGATATCCTTCCATTCCCACATAGCTATAGCTAAATAGCTTAGTATCTTACTAATTAATTTTGTTTAGGTTTTGCTTAAGACTCTTTTTATATTCTTGACAAGCTAGATTTAATATTTTTAATTATGCTAACAAAACTGGAGAACTTTTGGATATATTCTGCTATCGGAAAGTAATACCCCGTGAGGCTATTCTCCAGAAGTGTCCCTTAGCCAGGTAGACAGAGAGCTAAAAGATAGGTGGGAACATTCTTTTCAGTGAGGTCCCAGAGAGGCCTTCAACTGAGAAAAACAATCGACTGATGTTTCTCTACTTGATGCCAGGAAGCTTTGTGCAGTGTTTCTAGACTTTTTCCTTCAATCAGCCCAACATGAGGTTGTGCTGCAAGCTGTGATTTTGTAAATCTTTTTTTAGTGCCTATTGGGGCATCCTGTGAATTGTGATCCCTTCGTGTCTGCATCATGGGGAAATGCACACAGACCAGAAAGGATCGGACAACTTTACATCTCAAAATATCACCACCCACCCCCCTTCCAATTTGGAAAATAAAATTAGCTCTGAGTTTTTATCCTGGGAAACCACATATTTTGGAAACATCAGAATTTTCAAGTTCTCAAGAGGGGTAAATCTTTTGTTTTCCCTGTCATTAATAAGCCATTTCCTTTTGTGAACTCAAAAAGCTAAAATCCTCAGTAGTACCTTAGCTGTTTTCTATTTTTCCAACTTTAGTTTGATCTGTAATAAAACCACAAAATCTCTCTCTCTCTCTCTCTCTCTCTCTCTCTCTCTCTCTCTCTTTAATCCTACATGGCCTGGCTAATAAGTCAGTCCTTTTGTTGGGGCCTATTAAACTTATCCTGTGTGGGGTTTTTTTATGTCATTGTAATAATATTATATGGCAGGCAAAAATATAATGATAAATGATAATTTGCCAAAAAGATTAAAAAAACACTGAGGTGTTACCTATCAAAAGTTCTCCTTCTGTCTGTGATGCAGCACAGATTGTGATCGTGACAGTAAATCTGGTGCTATTGTTAATGCCATGGCACTTGGGTTTTTGGCTTGCTTTAGTCCAATCTGTGACATGCTTGTGAATATCTTTCTTCTGTTCTGTCTGTATGGCATATGGATTTCTGGGATACAACGTCAGACCTATCCACATAACAAGTGTTCAGAGCACCTTATCATTTTAAAAAGCCAATTACTCAAAAAGACAAATGTGAAATGTTTCACATTTAATGATGAGCAAATCTGCAAAACAAATGCAATTTTGCTCCTTCTAAAAAGTTTAGTTTAACTGTAAATATTGCAATGGAGTCTTGCATGACACACACCACCGATAGAGAAAAGCTTATTTCATACATATTGTATATCATCACTGTCAATTACATCTGCACAGTATTTAAAATGAGGGTGGTATAAGTAATTAGAAATAAAGCAAATAGAATATTCTAAACTACACGGCTCTGAAATCACTGTAAAAATGTCACTGCTAACATTGAACACTCTAAAAAAATATTTTGAAAGTCTCACCCAAAAAACTGAAAACTGCATATGTCTACAGAGGTAAAGGTCATTCATGAAACACTCAACAACAAAAAATACCAATTCATTTTTTAGAAATATTTGTCAATATGTAAAGAATGTTTTGTACATAAGTTCTCAGTTACTGTTGAATCAGTGGCTGTATGTAATATTCCCACATGGAATGATGTCCTTTCGAATACTTTAAAACAAAGGTTTAGTGAAAGATTTTATGGGGACATCTTGAGTGCTGAGATTTTATGCATGGGAAGTGCAACTAACAAAGTACAATAACATTGGTTTTGTAATTGATTTATATATGTAAACTTTTATATCTATTTGTGATGGAGACAATAGCTATTTTGGAACCATAATCCCTACCCCCACCTACTTTACTCCATCTAAGCAAACCAAAGAAAAATCCATCTTTCTTTTCATCATCTCCCATTGAGGTTGTACAGACATAGTTGTCACATTTAAATGCCTTTACTATTTGCTTCTTCTTCTTTCTTTTTTTTTTTTTTTTTTTTTTTTTTTTTTTTTTTTTTTTTTTTTTTTGGTCTACACATTCGTTAAACCTTCCTTTAAACTGTGAACACTGGTTACAGAATATTATATGACATGAGAAATGGGATGCACCTGGCACTGGTAATTTTAGAAGAAACTAATCTCGATATTTATAACATCATTTAGCAAGCGGAACAGTTTTACCAGGCTTGGAATGTTGAGAAATGAAAAAGTTCACTCAGTTCTTGGACTTTCATTTTACATTGGAATTGAAATGTAGTCAAAAATCAGAAAGTCTCCAATCAGCTGTTGCAAAACACTCATAGAAAACTCTACCTGACTCCCCTGGAAGTTAGTAATGGAGACTTTCCCACATGTCTCTCTATTGAATTTCACATTAACCATTTATTATCCAGGATAGAACCAAGGTAAGAAGGGCTGAGCAACCATAAAAAATAGACAGACAGAATGTATACTCAATCATAACATTTTTAAAGGTATTTACTAAGAATAAAAGATTCACTTAGTATTTATATTTTTATACTGTGAGTCCATTCCAGCTGCATGAATGCGTATCTTAGTTTAAAGTGAATTGATATAATGATGTACATGGCACTTGAATATGTGATAGCTAATATCCACCAGGTGGTCTCAGGGCACTTAACTGACATTGAGAATATAATGATATGGTCTGTCTCAAAACTTTGTTGGAAAGATACAGGGTCTAGATAAACAAGTAAATAACTAATCATTCCTCTCCGCCTTTCTACAATAAATAGATTTTGTCCTATTTACAAATAGAATAAATTGAGGTACAAACACCTAGAAAACCACCACCTTAATTTCCCATCCTTCATTTTAAACCAATTGATGGTTTTCTTCCCTTTTACTGACCCTTACACTCCTTAAAATGTGATGAAATATGTAAGCTATCCAAATTTCCATAGTAATGTTTAATTTCTAACACTTGGGACTTTAAACACGTAGCACTGAAATCCTTACACAACATTTATGTTAATGGCTTGTGCAGAAGTATTCACACAGAGGAAAATGATGCTAATGGAGCCTTGTCAAGAAGAAACCAGCTAACAGAATCCCCAAGGGGTATGAACTAGACCGGAATGTGTGCCTCAGGTGACCTTGAGGGTCATCTGAACAGGTCACACTTACCTAGAGTCAAGCTGCAACAGCTAGATGTTGACTAATCTTTCCCTTATTTCTATCATTCTAATGCCTTATAATCAAATCTCGAAATCCCATCTTAAAACTGGAAGGGAACTTATGGAGCATCTTTTCAACAAGGTCCTTGTTTGACAGAAGAAAAGATTTAGACACAGAAAGATTAAGGGGCTTTCCAGGGGGCACATTCCTAGAAAAGCCTCAGGCAGACCCGGAGTCATATGGTCTGGGTTGGAGTTCTGGTTGCCCAACTTACTCTGTGTCACTTCTTAACTTTTTTAAGAAGCAATTTTCCCAGCTATAAAAATCTGACGACACCTATTTCACAGAGATATTATAAATGAGATAATACATGGGAAAAACCTGTAAACTATAATATTCCACAAATACATTATATGAGACCTTGTTCCTCAACCCACCAGCAACTTAATTTCTAGTTCCTTTATTTTTATCTATCTATATATCTATCTATATATCTGTCCATCTATCTATCTATCCATCCATCTACCCATCCATCTATCTATTTTTCTGCCTTGCTTATCTTAAAGGATATCAACCATTAAATAGCAAAGGAAACATCAGAGGATCAAATTCCAGCTTTTATAGATAGAAGCAAAGCTTCCAAGAAGGGCATTTTCTTGAGCCTCAATGTTTTTTGAGACTATCCGAAATGGTTTCCCCACAGCTTGTACCCATGCCTTCCAAACAATTTTTCTAAAAGGAAGAAAAATGTAGTAGTGGAATAAGGAATAATTACTACCACTGTGAGCCTCCATAGTCAGTCTCCACATAACATTATTATGTGAAATGCTATCTGGGCAGTACCTGAGTCCATAAAGTGTCAGGTGGCCATTTGGCAAGAAAAAAAGGAAGGAATCAGATCAACATTTTATAAGTGGTTTGCATTTTTTTTTGCACCTGTTATTCTACCATTTCTTTCAGTTATATTTCAAAACACTGCAGTTGGGATCTCCTTGCCAACCTGAGATGTGGCATAAGCCTGGATAACAGAACAAAATGTGAGAAGGTCCTTCTGTCTTTAACGCCTGTTCACCAGTGAATCAGCCTCCAATTAATCTGTTTCTTCAGTAGGAGTTTAATAAAAGTCAAGCGCACACATGTTCAGACTTGTTTACTATTGAAGCTGTGTTAGCATTATCTGTCTAGCCAGGTCAAAAATCCTGTGTAATGAGATGCCAGAAACCCTTTCAAAAAATTTAAGGATTTTTCTATTTATTGTAAGCAATTGATTATCTGAGATAGGGAGGTTTAAATTGAAAATGGAAGTGCAATGAGAGGGATGCTTCTCATTAAACATCACAAGGGAAAAAAGTTTGTCTCATGGCCAAACTGCACATAAAACTCAATATATTAGGTTCGCTATTTTCTATTTGTTTATGAACCAGAAAATTCAGGATCATTCGGCAACTCTTATTTCCATTCCACTGTGTGGGTGATGATCAGAATTGGCCGTTTACATTCAATCATATACAGCATTATGCTTGGAGGAAGCTCTTAACCCAATCATCTGTGCCTATGAACTGAGTGTGCCTCAGTGTTTTCTGGAGAAAATCAACAACGCTGCAGATGGAAATACAGGTTGGATGCATTTACGACCAGCCGAGTTAGCAACTACAAAAGCTCAGAACTAAAATCTTCCCAAACCCCAGCTAGGCAGCTTACTTTAAGCAATGGTAGAGACAATAAAATCCTAGGAAAGCTCATTCTCTTACAGTGTTTTGGTGAAGGACATTTAACCTATACGTGAGAGGTACATTAACTTTGCATAAACCGTAAAACAGTGTCACCATAACAAGCACCTCTGGAGTCCACAGTGGCGTCTAACAGCTCAGGCTAAGAAATATGAAATCTGATTCTTGCTCTAATCTCTACAACGGGGAAGGATAAAGTAAAGATGACTCATACATATGGGACTTTCCATACAACTTGAAACTTTTTAAAGGCAGGTTATTTAAGAAATCACCATTCAAGGTGGAAAGCAGACATTTGAAGGCGGAAAAGAATTAATGATGACGGTTTATACTCTGCTTTCATCTAACTAATCAGAAAAAATAATTTAGCACTATCCTCTTTTTGAGAATGTTTATAACCAATTCACTGAAGATACGAATCCATCTTTACACATTCTAAACAATCTTTTTTTTTTTTTTTTCAACGTTTATTTATTTTTGGGACAGAGAGAAACAGAGCATGAATGGGGGAGGGGCAGAGAGAGAGGGAGACACAGAATCGGAAACAGGCTCCAGGCTCCGAGCCATCAGCCCAGAGCCTGACGCGGGGCTCGAACTCACGGACCGCGAGATCGTGACCTGGCTGAAGTCGGACGCTTAACCGACTGCGCCACCCAGGCGCCCCTTTCTTTACACATTCTAAATAATTACAAAGGAATAATTATTCCAAATGAACATAAAGCATTTTGAGGTAGACCTATGTTAGGGAAGTTTCAAATTAGTGGAAGTTTGTGGCACCCAGCACCATACCACATCTAATACATTGTAGAGGCCAGTTTTGCTTGAAGTGTAAGGATTTGTAGTGTTGTAAATTTTGCCATAACTCACTATCCATGAAAAAGAAGAAAAAAAAGTGGAGACTGTGAGTCAAAAGTTTGAGGGTCATATTGTATTTTTTCTTTATTTTTAGCCAATAGTCAATAAAGTTATAAGATCCTTGTATCTTTAAGTTGTTACTTACTTTCATAGAGGTATCCCTAATATATCAATTTTATCTTCTGTTGAGTACGCGTGGAGTTTAGCAAGTTTTAATAGCAATTAAAAAATATATTAAAAATGTCTCACCCAAGAAAAATGACCAGAAACCTAAGTACTGTTCACACATTCATCATACATACTACAGTTGAAAACATACATTTATCATTCTTGCTTATTAGTATTGTCCATATTTGTCTTTGCCATCACTCTTATTCAACATTATTGTCCACATATCAGCAATGTTCACATCGCATTCACTGAGATAGAATAATTGCCCATACTATGTTTAGAGTTTTGTTGTATATGACCCCCAGCTATACTCTCTTGGCAAAAGTCTATTATCTACCTTCTTCTATCTATGGGTTGTACTTAAGTTAGAAAAAAGGTGGTCTGTGGCTACTCTTTGCAGCTCTGGAATGTTAGAAAGTATCATGGAGGACCAGAACTCCATCTTCAAGGGAATGTCAAAGACATTTCCGTGATTCTCCCATCTCCCCTGCCATCTCTAACTTTGAGTGTGTTGTGAAGTCTTACTATGTCCCATCATCTCTGTCGTTAAATATGTAAAATTATGATATAATTCAAATAGATATTCTTTACAAATTTCAAAGAAGTTCTATCCATGAGAGAAACTAGTATAATCACAATTGGTAAAGCAGTTCAGGCTACTCATGGGATATGAGATGTGGGGATGGTTCATCTTCTCCCCAAATATGCAATAACCACTTGGCTTTTGATGAACATTTGGCGGAACAACAAATACCCCAATAGAAGGGTTGTGCTCTTGGACAATTTTATTTTCTTAGAAAAAGCTCATGAAATCATTCAGGAAGCTGGCTAGCAATGCCAGCTTTGATTAAAAAAAAAAAAAAAAAAAAGACCTGAGTCACATTTTATTTAGAATTTCTACATGGAGGGTACTCCAAATACAATTGGCTCCTTTTGACTGGATCAGATGCTTTACTTGGTCTGTCATAACATCACTAAATTATATGTTACTCTAGTCGCTAGGAAACATGTCAGTGGGGGACTTCCTGCTTATGTAAACCAATAACAGGTGATTCTGTATTCTTGATTCTGTATTCCTGATTCAAGCGGACCATCAGTAACATTCCTCGGTATGTTATTGAAAATGAAGTCATGGCCCAGAGAACATCCTATGATTTGGTGTATGATACTCTGATGACATTATTTATAATGTTTTTAGTTTGTTAAAAAGGAAGAATTTTCTGAACTGTACGTTCAGAAAGTAATGATAATATAAATGTTTAGATTTTTTGTTTCTGTTGTCCTCAAAAATAGCTGAGTAAAAAAGACTCAGCAAATTGGAAACTATATATGCATTATTTCACCTCCCCTTTGATGAGACCCTTAGTGAAGCATCTTTGATTTATGATGAAATTTTTTTAAATTTTTTTCAACGTTTATTTATTTTTTGGGACAGAGACAGACAGAGCATGAACGGGGGAGGGGCAGAGAGAGAGGGAGACACAGAATCGGAAACAGGCTCCAGGCTCTGAGCCATCAGCCCAGAGCCTGACGCGGGGCTCGAACTCACGGACCGCGAGATCGTGACCTGGCTGAAGTCGGACGCTTAACCGACTGCGCCACCCAGGCGCCCCATATGATGAAATTTTAGAGGAGTAAAATTCACTCAGGCTGACAACGTCTATGGTGAAGTGATAAACACCAATAGTTCTACAATATCAATTAATGCAATATGAACTAAGTGCTTGTGTCTCCTGGAGTTTTTTACTCTAGGTGCTTTGAGTTCATCTGATTCATGTTTGATTTTGTTATTAAACTGTGGTAGTTAGTAGGGGACCCAGACAGTGTCTTTCAGGCAAGGCATAGCAATCTTTCTCTCTTTTCTCTCTATCCTTCCCTGACTTATTCCCTCTATCTTACCTAAATGGTATTTTTGACCACTTTCACACTCTATCTTTTCTTGAAGATGTGATCTAGGATGGAGTCTCAGAATCTTTTATCTTCTCATCACAATTTGTGGCAAGAAAAACCTTCTGACCAATAAGCTGTCTCATTTCCTTCTTGCTTAAAAATACATTTTACCACAGGATCTGAGATTTCATGAGCCCCATTTCAAAATAACAAGCATTTCAAAATGTGACACAAAATTCATATTAAAGCATAGGAGACGATTCTTTGTACTTCAGAAGTCCTTAACTAGGATAAAAAAAAAAAAAAAAAAAAAAATGTCTGCTCCCGAGACATGGCTGCCATTACCTGGGAATCCCTTTCACATTTTCTTTCCTACTATTTTCAGTAGATAGAAGGCAGTGCATCTGAAGTTGGTGATTTGTGGAGTATATAAGGCAGCTATAATATTTTGTAGATGTCCCTCAGGAGCCATGTTACACTGTGTATTTCACAGGTATTCTGGCCATGGTCTTCATTAGTTTTCCAGAACTCTCAACTGCAGTGTAGGATTTGTGTTTTAGAGTCTTAATGTTTTCTCCAAGTTGCCAACAAGGAAGACAGTCACTTGTGTTCTACTCTTGGCTGTCACCTTGGACATCTCTCCAAGCTTCACAGACTAGTATATTTATGGCTACTTTCATCTTGAAGAGTCTACAAGTTTATACAGAATGTTAATGAGGTTGTAGCTTAAAGTTGTAGGGAAGTTGTTAAGTGTTTGTCACATTGGATGAGCAAAGAAGTCCACTTGAAAAGCACTAATTAAGTTGTCATAGTATGTACTGTATGCTTATTTAGTGATCACTGCATATATGCATCAACAATTAATAGCCTCGTTTCAGAAAAGGTGGAATTTTTAGAGAAACATTTGTTCATTTTTGCTGTGTCCTAAACCACAGAAGCAGGTTTGACGTGACCCTTGTGAGTCTCACCTTCTGACACATAAGAATGCCAATGCTGACAAAGATTACTGAAAAATAACGTTTGCTCCATGGACATATTCAGTGGATTGTTCTTCCTATAGTCACACTGGCTTTACGGTAACAGCAATTTGAAGTGTTTCTTTGTTTCAATTACATTCCAACCAGAAAGACAGTCCTGGGAAAGATACTTCCCTTATTAATGGCCTTCCCCCAAACTTCACTTTGCATTTCTTAAGTAACAATTAAGTAATAACATAAGATTTCTTGTAAATTATCTGGAGAGTTTTCTCAAAAGATAAATTATGGATAGATTGCATTCTTCTCAGTAATATTAATAATGATGTCTGCCTAGTGGATGAATCACTATTGGTGATATAGTTCCTAGCTCTTAGTACATATCATGCAATATTGAAAATGTCAGTACCTGGACTATAAGATTTACAATAATCTAAATCTTATAATCTAGATAAAGCAGAACAGAGGCTAACTTTGGCTGTCCATATCTTTTGGCCTCTTTAGGCTTAACTTTTTTTTTTTTTTTAATTTCAGAACTCCAAAACTGAAAACAGGAACAGAGACCTTTAGACTGAAACATATATTGAATAACCTTTTTGGAAGTAATTATATAAATGTTATAATTTATTTGGTATAAAAGGGAGAAAAAAGCTAAGATGTATCTGAAAAAAATCCTTTTTTTCATATTCCTCTCAAATATATATATATTTAACACATTCCCTATATTTTTAAGTATGACTATGAGATTTTAAGCACATTTATCTGTCAAGATTTCTATCTTGAGACATGCATCTTCAATGAGTTAGCTTAAGAATATGACATTTTCTCACTGAATACTGACAATTCTCAAATGATGACTTTTGTTGAAAACTAGACCGGTCACTCAGAGGTCGAAATCATGTCAAGGAGCTACACATGCTGTGCAGAATTTTTCCTATACCCCCGAAAGCCAAAACAACAAGAAACTCTCAGTATGTTCATTAGTTTTCTATTTATGTTTCTCTAAAACCTCATCCATCTCTACTCTACTTGCTGATTTCATAGCATTACCTCAAGCTGCTGAAACAACCACATTCATCCCAAACTATCCAAAATAAATCCCATTCGTCTTCTATAAGTAGAGTATATGTGCAAGGGTTACTGTGAGCTAAAGGATATATATTGTGGGGATACACTCATGACTTAAATTGCACTATGTTCACATAATATTGGTGGGATGGAACACTCAACAGGATTTTAATGTTTTAAACCTATCAGTAATACATTGGTTGACAAGGTTTAAGATAATTCTTTCAGAAAATATAATTTCAATATATATTTTGAAAATGAAGAATGTTGAAGATGTGGACCAAGGGGCAAAAGACTTGGCAAGATAATATTTCTGCTCTAAAATTTTCATATTTATACTCTGCATTTGTTCATCTTTAACTTTTCTTTGGAATTACTGAAAAAGGAAAACTACGTAAAAATCCATATCATCCCAGAGAATAAAAGTAGTTAGTATTTGGAAAAATATAATAGTGACCGTCGGTACTTTCCTCGTATGTTCTCACAAGAGCTACATAATGTAATGGATAGGAGTTACTTTGGAAACTGACCACTCAGAGCCTGATAAGTTCCTGTGGGCCCTTGTTACCTAATTCATTCCTGTCACCTTTTTTTTGAAGCCAATGGACCTTTATATCCCCCCCAGGAATCTCTTGGATAGCCTGTGTGTTAGTTTGTAATAATACATTCTTGTTTGTGACCTGAAGTACCACAAGAATAACCTTTCCCAGGTTCCAATGACAACATGATAAATGTCTTGAATCTGTAGTAATTATTTTTGAAATGTGAATTAAAGCAATGTTTGCTCATGATTTCCCTTAAAAAAGAAAAAGAAAATATACAATTTCAGGTTACTGTTGTGCTGGAAAACCCTTGGGTCTTCTTGGGCTGTTCCCAATCTTCCTTCTCAGAGAGAGGGGTATCCTCCTTGCAGTAATGGTGGGAAGGAAATCCTGTAACCTCTGACAACCATGTGGTCAAGAGTGGATCAGGGCCATGCGAGTGTGCTCACAAGGTGGCAAGAAAGGGGACTGGTTGTAGTGGATCATTTTCTTTTGTAATTTTATAATTAGGAGTCAATTGAGTTAAGTGCTTGCTTAATGATTGGCCTCCAGACTGAAGACAGGTTCCCCAAAACCAAGAAAATAAAAACTTGTATTGTGCAGCAGAGCATGTTTTAGAACAGGGTAGAAATCAGATCTTGCCTCACATAATGGCATAACTGTTTCTCTGTGGTGGCGTCTAACAAAGGCATGAATCAACAAGAGTAACATATTTCACTACAGTTAATTATCTTGATTTATCCCAAGAAACTAGGTTTTATTCTGTAATCTGTGAGAAAATCTGCTGTTCTAGCCCTAAATCCTTTCCTCAGCCAGGTGATTATCAACTACATTTTTGTACAGGAGGGAATTAATGCCACATACTGCCTAAGCAGCTTTGAAGGCAAAAAGGCTTGGACCTGTAATAACTTTTGTGCAGGGTATTGATTCAGAGAGCATGAGGGAGCCCACAGTCCCAGGGGCTTCTGGGGCTTTCTATGCCCTTCTCTACCTTTTGTGTTCTACCACACTTCCACCTCCACTGTGAACCCTCGCATTAACTCTCTGCAGGAGACCCCAGGTAACTCTGCACTGGTGTTACCACAGACTGAGTAAAACCGTAGGTAAAAGGCTGGCCCCACAATGAAATCTGATTTTCAAGCCAGCAACAATCAATACGGCTTTAAAATTTGATAACAAGGAACTTTGGCAGAATATAATCAAG
>NW_024412395.1:26558531-26566031 GCF_014898765.1 Herpailurus yagouaroundi | reverse complement strand
TGAGGAATTATTACAGAATTATACACACATATTACCTACCTAAATCTATTAATTAAATTAAAAACAAATACATATTTTATATAGGGCCAAAGCTTTTCTTCATATGAGGGCCAAAGTTTGTTAGATCTCTTCCATTCTATCTATAATACACGTAGAATTTCTATCTTTTGTCTCTTTGAAGTAAAGTGCAAATTGCGTGATACGCGCAAAATAAACGAAATGCAGAATCCTTCTGTTTTCTTAATTTTTTTCAACTTTTTACAGTTGTCTTGCCCATACCTAACGTAGAGCAATTTCTTTTAGCAACTCATTTAGCAACTCTTTCCAAGGCATTTACCTTTGGTTTTCATACCAACAATAGCTTCCTCTCTTTGAACATTCTTACGTCATCAGCTCATGTAATATTGAATTAAACCATGTATTACTATTGAATTAAGTCATGTGTTTCTATACATGAGAATGATGTAAATAGTTCTGAAGAAAAATGCAAAGATTTCTTTTCTTTTTTTTCCCCCCTGGGTATTATGCTAAGTGAAATTAAGTCAGAGAAAGACAGATATATGTAAAAGATTTCTTTTCTAAGCACCCCACTCAACTGTGAGGCACAAAACAGTTTAGACATTCCACCAGAAAGTGGAATATTAGCCACAAGACTTTAGTTTAGTGTTGATATCAGTACATTTTAGAAAAAAAAAGGGAGGGAGGAAGCTAATCTTTGAGGCATTTAAGTGAGGCTGTTTAAGAGACCCTTTTTTTTTTGTTTGTTTATTTATTTATATTGAGAGAGAGAGCATGAGCCGGACGAGAGGCAGAGAAAGAGGGAGAGAGAGAATCCTAAGCAGGCTCCACACCCAGCACTGAGCCCAACTCGTGACTCCATCTCACAACTGTGAGATCACAGCCTGAGCTGAAATCAAGAGAGAGTCACTCAACAGACTGAGCCACCTAGGCTCTCCTAAGACATCTTCTGAATATCTATTTATTACTGTGTGCATATGTGTATGTATATTTTCTCATTCTTAGAAAAATCCATGGCCATTTTTTTTGTCTACTTAATAACATCCCACTTGACGATATATATATTCTCACACCCCATGATAACACAAAGAAATTGGGTGGCAGTTAGGGATTCAACATTGCCCCCTCACTTTCATGGTAAGTATTAATAGGGTGTTTTATTTTTCCTGTTTTGAAAACATTTTATACTGCACTCTATTCTTTTTTACATCCCCATGACCTAGCACAGTGCCTGCTTCACACGTAGTAATTAGTAGTATACATGAGCTATATGAGCTTAGGCGAGTTCTGTGTGTTGGTTTCATCTGTAAAACATCAATGATAAAACATAAACTTATCTTATAAATTCTGTGAATTAATATATATGAAGAGCATTGAATAGGATCTGGCCCATAATCGGTGCTCAGTAATTGATATTTACATTATCAATATTATTGCAATCTAATCACTATTCTTTTTAAGTATAAACTCATCAAAGATAAGATCTTCTGACAAATGTGAAGGAGATTCCTAACTGAGACTCTCATATCCTGTTTAATTGTTCAAAACCTCCTGGTACCTATTAATGGTTGTTAAGAACATTGAGGTAAAAATTATGTTCATTCAGGGTGCCTGGGTGGCTCAGTCAGTTAAGCGACTTCTTTGGCTCAGGTCATGATCTCATATGTTATCTTTCTTTCTCTGACTGATTTATTTCACTTAGCATAACACACTCTAGTCCCCTCTATGTTGCTGTAAATGGCAAGATTTCATTCTTTTTCATTGCCAAGTAGTATTCTATTATATATGTATACCACATCTCCTTTATCCAAATTCTTACTTAACATGTTTCCAGAGGTAAGAGAAATAAAGCAAAAATGAACTATTGGTACCTCATCAAGATAAAAAGCTTCTGTTTAAGAGTTTTAAACCTCCCTTTTTTATTTTTATTTATTTATTTATTTTTTTGCCTTTCTTTGCAGAGGTATGGTTAGAACAACCCAGGATTCTGGACCTGACTCCCATTAGCTTTGAGTAGTCATGATGTGTCGTGCACAGTGCTTGACACTTTCATACATGTACACACCCACCTCATTTTTAATCCTCTAAATAACTGTATAGGAGCTCCTGGGTGGCTCAGTCAGTTAAGGGTCCAATTTTAGCTCATGTTACGATCTCACAGTTGGTGGGTTCCAGCCCCGTGTTGGACTCTGGGCTGACAGCTCAGAACATGGACCCTGCTTCAGATTCTGTGTTTCCTCTCTCCCTGTCCCTCTCCCACTTGTGGTCTCTCTCTCTCTCTCTCTCTCTCAAAAATAAATAAAAACATTAAAAACATTATGTTCATTCAAAATCCATAGATGTTCCTAAATTCCTCTAGTTAAATCAGTGAAACTCTGCTATTACAAAAATGTGTAATTTTTATGTATTTTTCATATTGTTTTTCCTATTGATTAATGTTTTGCCATTATTTCCGATTAAATATTATATGGCAGAGTTGTGAGGTTGTTATGTATGAACTTGTGCTCTGGACCAGATATACTCCCTGTAAAATTATAAGGTGACTTGGCCATTTTGAGCAAAGACAATGCTTGCATGAGATGTCTTTTCAGAATATTTTTGTTTGTTTGCTGATTGCCCTTTTTAGACACGTGGAAAAAAAATATATTACAAAGGACCAACCCCAGTGTGTTACTTCTACATGCTTTATTTTTGTGTAATCCGGAGAAAAGTCTAACTACTTATTTATAAGAGAATTTCTTGAACATGGCTCTTCAGTAGACATCGATTTCTTTTCTTCCTTTTTTTTTTAAAGTTTATTTACTTTTGAGAGAGACGAAGCACGAGCGGGGGAAGAGACAGAGAGAGACACACACAGAATCTGAAGCAGGCTCCAGGCTTCAAGCTGTCAGCCCAGAGCCCGACATGGGGCTCGAACTCATAAACTGTGAGATCATGACCTGAGCTGAAGTCGGACGCCTAGCCAACTGAGCCACCTAGGTGCCCCGATTTTCTCTTTCTTCTAATACAAGACAATTGCACTTTCTTCTCTTTCTTTCAACAGGTTTTGAAAAAAGTTCATTCTTCAACTGCAGAACACACTCTAAGTTAAACAAAACTTTTTGAGGTACAGCTTGTTTTCCTCAATCGGAGTAAATACACATAGCACAGTCAGCCATATCTGTTTAGCTTTCTAACAATTCTTCCTGGGAAAAACCCATGGCCATTTTTTGTCTACTTAATAATATCCCATCTGACAATACTCAGATGATCTATCAACTCTGTGTTGGTGGCTGAGTGGTTTCAGCTTGTAATACACCTCGAGAGGAATTCATCTGCATTTCCTCCCTTCATCGATAATGTGAATTGCATCATGTATGTTGTAAGGAAACCATTCATTTTTTATGCTTGGCCATAAACTACACCATGACAATGATTAGAGTTGAATATGAACATTAAGAAGTCCCAAGAAACAATAGAAAGGAAGTATTTATTTATGGAGTTCAGAGCATTAACACTATGTTCCACTGTCAGAGATGGCTGCTGAGCCTAAGATGGTCTCAGTCTGGTGCTTACAGTTCTGTCTCCTCGGGAAACCTACCCTTAATACAAGCATTAATTGGAGAAAACCTAAAAAAGCTAAATCAATGTGTACCTAAAGACATCTTCTACACCAAAATTACTTTACTTGATTAATCAGTCTATTGATCTGGTGCAAATTAGTGACTTTTATTGAGGAGAAATATAAGGGCACTTCAAAACTATGAGTTTGGTGTCTGAGAGTCAGAAAGTTATCTTGCAGCCTAGATAATGGTTACACTGAGTGTCCCATGATTTGAGAAATGGAACTATTACTGTAATTCCACCTCCTTTAGTACAGAAAAAATGCCAAGACACATCTTGAATACATTCAGGTAATTTTAGTAATCAGTGTGCATTTTGGTGAAATGCCTGCCAGTAGGAGTGTACAGAAAAAAGGCATTTCAATGTCCATAGAAAAACTCTCAAAACATATGCCTTCACTTACAAGTTTAGCTATTATTTGGATGAAATAAAGTGAATTGTAACTTCAGTACTCTAAAAGTTGAGTGGCTTGAGCTCGGCCATGCGGCGTTACAGTCAGGTGACACACACTTTGGTGTCTCTTTTTAGCTGAATCGTCTCTACCAATGTGTTTATCTTGTCTTCATAGGTTGTGCATAAAACCTGATGTCCTCAATCACTGGAAATAACTGCCCGTGTCAGTCTGAAGTGGCCGGGACTGGGCAGAACTCCTCTACTCTGTGTGGTTAGAAAACACATGCCTGACCTCTGTGAGCTCTGTTCCCTCACTGTGGTTTATATAAAAACCTAAGACTGGGAGATTTCTGTAGCAACCATCGACTTAACATAGAGAAGTATGAGAAGCTCCTCTCCAGGTAAAATAAAATGGTAGCCTAGTGTTTCTATCAAACGCTTTACACTATTGGCATTTGTAGCATGAAATAAAATCTCTTTTTCTATAAAGCCATGTCTTCCTATTCACTTTTCTGTGGAATGGACATTAGGGGGGAAGTTTTCTTCTTTGAAGTGTTTTGACGCTGTTTTAAAATAATGGCATAAGGTATATAGCCAGACAGGTAAAGTTTAAGTCTGTGGGGAGGCAGAGTGAAAGAGTAGGCGACCTTTCAAGGGGCCTTCATGCCTTTCATTATGTTTACTTACAAATAAATCCAGATGATAGCATACAACAGAAATATGCTTCAAATACGGGTGATTCCTGAATGACGCCAGGAAAGGAGGCAGCTATTTTGGAATACCCAAACTCTTTTTCAAATTTTACTTATGCAGGTGGGTTATATTCCCCTACTATGTAGTTAGCAGCATTTTTTTTTAACTCTAAAACACATAGGCCTTTTTGCCTGAGTTAAATTTGTTTCCTTAGCTGGTAAAGCTTTTCCTTTCCATATGGTCAGGATAGCTAATTTAGTTTGTCTCTGAGGTGGCCAACATTATAGTGTGGTATCATAGAATATAAAAATAAAAGAAGGTATGAAAACCTTATTCTAAAAATGAAATAAAAACAGATGGGACATACGTTTCTAACGTATTTAATTTGCATCGTCTTTTTCTCCTTTTAAAGTTCTTGTGGACCAATCTTGCAAAAAGGCAAAACAAACCCTAAACACTCCAGATCCATGCCAGCAAGCTGCCAGGCTGATCTTTTTATCTCCATCAACTCCATGAAAAAAAATCAGTGAAGAGAAAAAAAATCAAAACCTGTGTGTTTAAATGTCCTGAAATTTTTAAAATAAAATTCTAAAATAAAATCCGTAGAGTATTTTTCACTTACATACTGTGAAACTATTTCCAAGTGGAAGCACAGTCATCTGCGAGGTTGAATTACCTCAGGAAGCCTAATGATGACCTTTCTCTTGTCTTACGGGGACAGCAAGAACTTTCCAGGGTGGCCTCAGAAGAGCAGGCAGGGGGCCGTGAGCTTTAGTTTCCACTCCATACCTTTTCCTTTCTTTAAACCTGCTATAAAGACGTCATCATTCACTCTAAGACACAGTCTTGTAAATCCTGCCCCTAGATTCCCGATTTCATCAGATTTGCCCACTGTAACTTGTTTAGTAACTCAGCGTGCAATACCCTTGTGGTCTGGAACCAGCTACCATATGTGAATAAGACTAGGCCTGTGTGATGTCAAAGCAAATGAATTGGGAGGCAAAATAATTTAGACACATAATTGCTGGTTTTATCTGAACAACTGGCTTAACCATTTTTTTTTTTTTCCTACAGTTTCCTGAATCAACTTTTTGTTGTTGTTGTTCTTTAAATCAAATCAACACACTGGGGAATTGCTTTAGAACTGCAAGGATTTGGCTCAATATAGAATACGTGACAAATTATTTTGTATACTTTTCAAATTTGGCATAATTACTTTTTAAAGAGCACTTCTACAAGAGATGGTTTGGGTCTGCCATAAGGTTACAGCTACGTTATTAGCAATAAAGGATTTCCAAATATAATTCTTTTTTGGCATTAAAACATTTTCATTTTACTACTAACCTCAAGGAGACTTTATTGATAAGTATCCATAATTTTTATTAAAGATGCATTCACATAAAAACATTGCCATATTACTGTTATTTAAATGAGACACGATATCTACTTGAGTAAAATCTTTTATTTTCTTCAATCTTCCCATAAGAATAAATTTTAAAACTTAATAGAGGTGACAATGACAATCATAAATTATCATCAGAAGAAAACTTTGAGGCCTGGTTAGGCAAATATTCTGATAGTTCTGGCTCAAAATGGCTGTATGTATTTTAAATGTGTTCTTTTTTTTCTCTCCTTCACATCATTAAAAATGTTTAAAATAATTTCATTGATTACTGGAACAAGACAGTAAATTGTGGGTTGATAAGTTTCTTTGGTATCATCTGCAACCTTGGTATAAGTCTAAGTAACACTCTTTGGGAAGGAAAACAAAACCATAGCTGGTGTTACTGATACTTGATAATATTCTTTCTCACAATGCCAAATAGCTTAGTTTTTCTTTTCTCAATTTAAGATGTTTACCAAACAAATTTTATATAGTATATTAGGAAACTACTGATAAAGATTATTATCAGACCTGGAGACTTAAGCGAATGATTTTTGGTCCGTGACTTGCATCTGACTCTGTCTTTTCTATGGAAACTCTCAAACCTAGAGAGCAAATGTGCAGCACACAGAAGTCACAGATAAGACAGCAGGCATGAATGGGACTTGCAGCCTCCCTGGCTTCTTTCAATTACTGAAAGATGTCAATGTTTCCTTTGTAAACAAGTGTGAGGAGAATTCTGCTCTTGGTTGGTGTTGAATTGAATTAGGTCCCCCTCAAATAAGGTACGTTGAAATTGTAATCCCAGTACCTCAGAATGTGACCTTATTTGGGAAAAGAGCCTTTATAAATGCAATTGAGTTAAAATGAGGTCATTAAGGTGGGTCCTGATCCAATATGACCGATATCCTTATCAAAAGTAGAAATTTGGACACTGAGACAGCTACAAAGAGAAAACACTATGTGAAGACACACAGGGAGATTGTCACATGACAATGAAGGCAGAGCTTTGAGTTATGGAGCTGTGAGTCAAAGAATGTCAGAGACTGTTAGCAATCCACCAGAAACTAGAAGAGGCAAAGGATTCCTTCAGGTTTCAAAGGCACCATGGCCCTACTAACACCTTGTTTCAAATGTCTAGCCTCCAGAACTGTGAGTCATTAAGTTGCTGTTTGCTTATTTATTTATTTGTTTGTTTGTTTGAAGTTGCTGTTGTTAAGCCACCAGTTTGTGGTGCTTTGTTTCAGTAGCCCTGGAAAACTAATGCGGATAGTGAAACCAGTGCTACCGAAGCTAGTCTCTCAAAAAAAAAAAAAAAAAAGAGAAGAGAAAAGAAAAGAAAAGAAAAGAAAAAAGTAAAAGAAAAAGAGAAGAGAGGAGGTGAGGTAAGGGAGGGGAAAGGAGGGGAG
>NW_024412395.1:26536037-26558131 GCF_014898765.1 Herpailurus yagouaroundi | reverse complement strand
GAAGGGAAGGGAAGGGAAGGGAAGGGAAGGGAAGGGAAGGGAAAAGTCAGTCCTAAAGAAGTGAAGCATCCAAATGCAACTTGTCATAAGTACTTTTAAAAAAGTAAGGAAAAGGTACCAAGAAAGGTACCAAAAAGGACACACTGCCAAATTTACTAAGTAGAAAATCTCTTTCTCTTCCTTTTTATGTTTTTGTTTTGTTTTGTTACCTAACAGTCCAAACATTTCAAAATGCTGCATGCACAATGAGAAAAGAATCAATTGCTAGGAAACACTGGCATGGAGAAACCTGGTGAGGAGTGGGGTGATAGTGACATCAGTCAGTTTCAGGAAAAAGTATGAAAGGAAGCTGGAGGATGGTCAGAGTCTACCGTGCGAGGGTGTCTGTAAATCACTGTATAAACACCCAGGAACTGCTCCCCCAAAGTCAAGAACCAGTCAAGCAGCACCAGCTGTAAAAATGGAAGTGTGCAGGAAGTGGAGGTTTCCTCCAACATCTGTTGGGGCCATTAAAAATGAAAAGTAAATCCAAACTGGCAATATAAGAGATTTATTTTTCTACATTAACCCTGACAGCAACTGCCAATTTGTTTTTCAATCTTTTGCCACACAAGTACCTTTCAAGGGGTGTAAGAGCCAGCGCCAACTGCAAAAGCAGCAATAGGTGGAAAAAATTGGGATTAAGACAATTTAATATTGATGGCGAGCATCCAATAAGATGAGGGTAAAGAAAGGAACATGAGAAGTCAAAGCTGGCAGGAATGCATCAGCAGGAAAATATAATCATCTGGGAGAATATAAATCTGAAGTGCACCTTAAAATCACAGGAGAGCCAAACAATTCTCTGTAGGCAATATCATGCTCTGTAAAATAAAGAACTTGAATGAAGATCTCACTATATTGTGAACTAGGATTTAGGTAAATGCAAACTACCTGCAACAATATTCAAGTGCTTTTCTTTCAAAATATAGACCAAATAAGGACACATCATTTCATGCTCTTAACACAGGAGGTATGGAAAGATACAGCTCCCCTTAATTCATGCCAAGGGATATCTGTGAGCCATGAAAATTTCTAGGAGAGGCTGGCTTTTTAAGCATTCAGATCTATCCTTCTATTATGAATTAAGTAATGTGTTAAAATTTCCATTCTACCTCCTGTTCTTTCCTTCATTATTTTCCAGTTCCGTTTGCTAGCCCTGGTGTAAAGTTTTCATCCCAGGGTCTTGAGCCCACATATTTGTCTCTTTGTAAGTTAGAGTCTTAGAATGTAGAGATGGAAGGAATCCTGGAGATCATTAACTTTAACGACTTAATTTTATTTATACACAAAGAAGCAGTAAAAGAAGTGCTTCTTCACTAGTGATTTCACTAGGGAAAACACATAGTTGTGTGTATGGGCCATCAACAGCCTTGGATCAAATCTGTCTTCACTGCTTGCTCAATTGTGACAATCACATTTCTCATCACATAGAGACAATTTATATCATCCAAACAAGGACACTCTTGAGGGTAAAAAGGGGACACAATAAGTAGGGGATAAAACAAGGCCATCTCTGAAAACTAGACTTATAGTCATGTGTACTGGCAGAAAGATAGGCACATCACAGGGTAGATGTGAGGACTGAACCAAATACTGCATGCGAAGCACCCAGGCAATCACATCAATGGTAGCTATTAA
This sequence comes from Herpailurus yagouaroundi, assembly GCF_014898765.1. Classification (NCBI taxonomy): domain Eukaryota; kingdom Metazoa; phylum Chordata; class Mammalia; order Carnivora; family Felidae; genus Herpailurus; species Herpailurus yagouaroundi. Next base: position 26,556,451 of record NW_024412395.1, on the reverse strand, counting down.
GCTATTGGCCCATGGTCAGTCTACATGTTTGTAACAGAGCCAGAAATGGAAAACACAAAGTAACATTCTTTCCACTATACCACGTTGTTACTTTAAACAGAGCAGATTAAGCAGGAGACTAATAAGAAGCAGAGTACTAACATATCATTATAATATATTAGTACTCCTTATTAATCTACTTAATCTGTTTTGCTTACACTATCACATGCATATTCAATTCTCCAATTAGATTAGATCTGCTCTAAAGATATAATCAGAGGTCTGCTCTATTTATCCTCATTCCTTCTTTCACTGTTTTCTTTGTAAAGTACCTAGTATAATATCGTGCATAGAGTAGGTACTTAGAAAAATGGGCAATTTTGTTCTTTTTGCTCTATTCCACTGCTTATTTTTGAGCATTGCAAATGAGCATCCAGTTCTTGACACCATAAATATCTGTTTAATAGATGTGGAATAAGAACCTCTTTAAAATGTACCTATCTGTATTGGCTTCGCTCCGTTCTTTGAATGAAAACGTAACCATTCTCTTCCTACTTGTGTTTTGAAGTGCACGTATCTACTCTAAGGAGGCACATCTTGTCATTTGGACTTCTTGATTTTGAATGTAATTTTTATAACAGTTTTTCATTGTTTACTCCTCTCTAAAGTATATCTTTGTAGAGACAAAAACAATGAGAAAAATTAGAAATTCAGAAAGTTTTCCAGGAAACTAAAAAGAGAATTTTGTAAGCAAGGCCACACTGGAGCCAACTATTTATACAGTGTCTGGCAATGGCCTTGTTAATGATCAGTGTGAACCATTTCACTATGACTTCAACTATAGCGGTGATCAATACCAACAAGCAAAATGTGTGCTTAGAGGGGGATTTACTAATGGCATGGTGCACAGACCGAGTTCTCAACCCTCAGTCCCATGTGTACTTTTGTTATGTGCATCAGAGACCTGTATGCACATGAGACTACACTGCGTTTTTTTTTAATTTTTAAAAAATATTTGTTTACTTATGAGAGAGAGAGAGAGAGAGAGAGCTGGGGAGGGGCAGAACAAGAGGGAGACACAGATTCTGAAGCAGGCTCCAGGCTCTGAGCTGTCAGCACAGAGCCCGACATGGGGCTCGAACTCAAGAACATCGAACTCAAGAACCCCGAACTCATGACCTGAGCCAAAGTCAGATGCTTAATCGACTGAGCCACCAGGCACCCCAGTCTTCTCTGCTTCTAATCTACATCTATTGAGAAATTAAAATTTCCAAAAAAAGTCATTATGGTTGCTCCAATTTGGAAATTTTTGAAATCTCCATCTTATTAAAAAACAAACAAACAAACAAACAAAAATCAACAATGCCGCAGTTCCAAGATTCATTACGTGTATTATCAAATATAGTGTGCCTATCCTCTGCACGGTTTTGAATTATTCAACTTATAAACTGTAACCTTTATCATTTATCTGCTCTATTTCTCCTGTACAGTCAACTTCCAGTACTTCAGAGATTGATAATCCAGTTTGTGAAGATAATTCAAGTCCTTGACTTCTCCATTTCCCTCAAACAAACTGACACTAGGGTATTTCTTCTCTCTCTAGAATCTCTGCTGGAGGGTGGCAGTGGAGGGAGAAGATAAAACACATTAATCAATGTTTCTACTTTTAGCAGGACTGGTAAACGATGGTGTATAGGATGATGCTGAAAAAAGGAGCTAAAACAATACTTCTGAGGGATTTGAGGTTTTTATTGATTTTGAATATATCCTTTTCTCTAAGGCACTACGGGTGACTATGGTTCTTTTATATATCACCCCTGTTATCAGAAAGAGAATTCAGAACAGGAAGGGTAATGAGTTTGATACACTGTATTACCATTTGGGATAGATAACTGGGAATTGACCTCAATATGTCAAGAGGTAACATGGATACATAACATTAGCCTTAATACCAAACCAGATTTATAGAAAGGATCTTTATTTCTTAAAGTTTTAGAAATACTTTAATATCTGTTGAATAAACTGTTTAATACCTCCAGACTCAAGAGTGGCTTTGAACTTCTAATCACCCAGAAATTATTTCTAAAAGATCTCAGAAATTGGAATTTATGATTTCATTTTCACACGTGTTAGTCATATTAGTCAATATTATCAGATCACCTGATTTGCTGAATTGAAATGTATCTCCCAGAGACACACATCCAAACCCATGGTTCAGGGAACCTTCAATATTCTGATAAATCTTAGTACGCAGCATTTGTTTGTTTGTTTGTTTGTTTTCCTTTCTGCATTTATCTCCAAAGGCTATTTCCAAAGCTATTTCATTAAGTATTATGATATATTGAATTATTAAATTAATCATTAATGTTTAACTGGAGATAATATTTTGGTATGTTTGTCGCGAAGGGAGAATTTACCAGAGAGATTTAAACTATATATTTAAAAGCTTACTTGTAAGCATTATTCAAGGAATTAGCCTTTGAGAAATGCACTGAGAAGGCTGAGGTATAAATGTACTAAAACTATGATTGGAAAAGCTCTGTTACAAAGTCACATGTTCTATATATATATTTTTTTAATTTTTTTTCAACGTTTATTTATTTTTGGGACAGAGAGAGACAGAGCATGAATGGGGGAGGGGCAGAGAGAGAGGGAGACACAGAATCGGAAACAGGCTCCAGGCTCCGAGCCATCAGCCCAGAGCCTGACGCGGGGCTCGAACTCCCGGACCGTGAGATCGTGACCTGGCTGAAGTCGGACGCTTAACCGACTGCGCCACCCAGGCGCCCCTCTCTATATTTTTTTAACCATTAACACCGCACTAATTTTTTGCTTTAAAATTAATGTAAAACCCCAACTCAAACCTCTTTAACATTGCATTTGTAATATAGTAAAGATCAGATTTTTCTAATGCTGAGTATTAGCCTCCATGGTACCTGTTATTTCCTAAATTTTATTCTATGTGTTCTAAGTCTTACTACATATATACTTGAAATTAATGAAAATGAATGCCCTTAGCCCATGGACTAGAAAGCCCTTCTCATGGTCAGGATCATGATTTTAGAAGTTTTGTTTTCCACACAAACCTCAGACATGCCAGATGGGATAAGCCTCAATGAGTGAATTCTATCAATGATGACTGATAGACTTGAACACTGTTCAGGAATTAACATCATTGACAGGTTACAAACAATCCAAATGAAGTAAAACTCAAATTTACAGATTTATATAGACTGCTCTGGTAATGAGGAATTTTGGTTAACTGATGATCCTGATTAGCTCAGAGTGAATGGAACGCTGTTCACTTTTCTGTCCCCAAACTTAAATTCATCTTCAAAATGCTTTAGTCCATCTCTCAAATTTTAGCATTCTGAAGGGTTGCATAATGGAATATATCTGTAATGTTAAGAGTCTTGTAGTACCTAACAGTCACAATTTTAAACATCCACCCTGATTTTTCCCAATGGAAAATGTGGAGGTCGAATATGTCAGAGAGGAGAGGGAGTGCATACGCACTATAGGCCATACTGGATACGTGTTTGTTTTTCCCTTTGCGTAATAAATTTAAAACTGTGAACTTGTTGTTGTTATTTGCCAACAGATTTTCTTTAAAGCAGGGTCTGCTCTTTACCGAAGCACTCCTAGCTCCAAGCACTCATCAACAAGAAAAATAAAATCCATTTAATGAATGTTTGGAGAAGTTGGGTTCTTAGTTGGCATTGCACTGTTCTTGGCTTCCAGAATGAACTCCTTAGAGTCAGAGTGTTGATAGAAGTTTTCAGTGGGAACACTTAACCATGGCAGTGTTATCAGTGGGTTTGCTGTCTTTACCTAAAACCTATACAATTTCCATTCTTTCCTAAAGAAACAGCATCTTCAACTTTCACAGGGCAGTCTAAAGTTTCATGTCTAAGTCACTAGAGCTCCAGCGAGGTCATGTCTTTATGCATGTCACCACCGGATACTCTTGCACCGTTGTTCTAACACTGAGTGAGCTGCACATTTTCCCCTCAACATTCCACACGTGCAAAAGAGTATATTTTTCTTAGTTCCTAAGTGCTTGGCAGAATTCTGATTCCCAGGGTATTTGGGCTATGTTGTTCTGAATTTTCATCACCAATCAAATTACTTACTTTCAGACCATAAAAAGTCACAAGAAAGTACTTGGGAAACTTATATTTAATAGGACTCTAGGGAGGCAGGGCAGGGTGGGAGGTGAAGAGGGGAAGAGAGGCCAGTGACATTTGCAAACACCAATAGGTAGAGAGTTTTCATTCTCGCATGATGCTAGTAGTACAATTAGTAGTAATATACGCATTTTAGTGTAACCATGCTGAACAGTAGTCCTAAAGTTAAATAAGCATTTGGCTTTTAGAAAATATAAATTATGGCATATATCAATACTTGACAGAAAATTATTTAGAATACACTGTAAGGTCTACATCTATGATCCACACATCCAGCCAAATTTCCTTTCTGTCTAAGCTGTTCTTTGTTCATTGCTTTATTTTACAAATTTGGATCCCTGAGTGATGGCTTTTCATAGCGAAGTTGTGATGGCCTTCATCTGTTCATTTTTTTTCTCCCTTTTATTGATCAAATCTTTTGGCAAACACTTATTAACAGTGTTAAATTCTGAGATTATGCAAATGGAGAAGGCATTATACTTGTCCTAGAGAGGTCATTAGTCTGGTAGGGGAGAACAACACTTTCAATAGGTAGCTGCTATGGCCACAAGATGGATTCTCTAGTAGCGGTGTGTAAGAGTCACTGTTGCAGCCGGAAACAGAATCAGAGAATGGATCAACTCAGCAGTGGATCAGGCAGGGTGGGGCACAGAGGGGAAGGAGGGGGGGTGGGAGGTGGCGAAAGTAGGCATCTACTAATGATGGCAAATCGTGGCACTACAACGTAACATGTCGCATTCCAATAACAACATCCCATAATCCACCTGCAATATTTTTATAACCCATTTTTTAAAAGTAAGAAATGAGCAGTATGTTCCCTTTTAGGAAATATGTTCTTTCTTACCCACTGGCTTTTATTTCACCCATTATGATGGATTTCAACAACTTAATTTGCAGTGCCCTTTGCCAACTGTTTGAGAAGTAACACAATTACAAACCCAGCTATATGTGATTAACAGGATAATTTTACCTCATAGATATACAACATTTGGGATTTATTGTTATGGGACTATTTTTAAGAGCTAACCATGATTCTAATAACAGTCTAACCTCAGTAAAATGGTTTTTCAGCTTTGCTACAACTAAAGAACATTTCATCTATTTGGCATTTCTCGCTCATGAGTAACTCAATTATTATTATGTTTTACTCTTTCATCAGGAGACATAGAACTTTATTAACATTAAAGTAGCATGGTAAATCATATTTTTCTTTAAGAAGAAAACATCCCAACCTAGGTACTCTACATCTCCTTTCTTCCTTCTTCAATGCCAAACTCAAATTCATTGTGCTTTCCTGAGACTTTTCCTCGACTACCAACAAAATTGATTGCCATCTTATGTCACTGTATACATTTCTGTTATATTTTTATGAGAGGCAGCAAATATAATAGTTAAGTGCATGGATGCTTGAAACACAGTACTTGGTTTTGAATCCTGGTTCTGCCACTTAGGATTTGTGTTGTCTTAAGGAAATTTTATTACCATTCTGTCTCAATTTCCTCACCTATAAAATGAGATAATAGCAGTACCTTATTAATAAGTCTTGAGGATTAAATTAGTAAGTATATAAAAGAACTTATAAAATTATCTGGCATATAAGTAGGTACTGCGTAAGTGTGTATTATTTTTCTATCTACATTTTTTAGTACGATTATTTGCTCAAGTGTGTATCTCCCTCAGTAGAGTATGTATGTATGTATGTATTTATTTATAGATAAAGAGTGCATGGCAACAGGGAGGGGCAGAGAGAGAGGAAAAGAGAATCTTAAGCACACTCCATGCTCAGCACTGAGCCCTACTCAGGCTCAGAGCTGAGCCCAACTCAGGATCGATCTCAAGACCTACCATGAGATCACAATCTGAGCCGAAATCAAGAGTCCTCACTGACTGAGCCACCCAGGTGCCCCTGCCTCAGTAGAGTATTCCTTACTTAATACTGAGGCCATATCATTTATTTCTGTACACTAAACCTTTCATACTCTCTTAAAAATGGTAGGAGTTTAATAAATGCTGACTGATATGATGTTGGAATCAAAGACTCTAAGGAGGCCACAAATGAGCTTCAGGAATCCTACAACGTGAAATCATTTATGTGCATTTTTTTCTGAAGCAAATATTCATATCATTAATCAAATTCTTAATAAAACTGTGTAACAAAAGTAGTAAGGAAAGATTTTTCTAAACATTGACAAGCACTAAAAACTTCCAGGTCCATTTACAATATGTGATTTGAAGTTTACATAAAAATTTACCAGAAAACCCAAAGTAATGTGGTGTCTTCCCTATTTCCTCTGTTCATCTTAATTTGTCTATACATTTTTGAAATTCAAATCTATACACACATACACATGCATATACATTAGTCAACTAAAACCTGGAGTTGTATTGGTGAAACAGAATACTTTTCTTGAACAACTGATGATATTTTTGTGAAAATCAAAGGAATAAAATTAATTGTTGGGGTTAAGAGATAAACCATCAGGTCACTTTTGAATACATTCATGGTAATGGGGTGCACAAATTGGAAGCTTTCATTGAAGCCTTTATAATGAGCAGTACACAGATAAATGATTGCTTAAGATTAGATCACCAGACTGGGCCACCCAGGTAGCTCAGTTGGTTAAGCATCCAACTTCTTGATTTCAGCTCAGGTCATGATCTCACAGTTCATGAGCTAGAGCCCCATGACAGGCTCCATGCTGACAACATAGAGCCTGCTTGAGATTCTCCCTCAAAAAAAGAAAAAAAAAGAGTAGATCATCAGAAATACAATAGAATGGTTGACAGAGTGGACATTTGTTAAAATACCATGTTCCAATCAAGTAGAAATTTCTCAGAACAGGAATTTGAAGCCCTATCTCTCATAGACCTACTAGTCAAAATTCTAACATTCAGGTTGAGCCTTCACTGGTCTTTATACTGGTTTTAAGCTAGCTTTGAAAAAACAAAAACAGAACAGAAAAATGGAATGTTTGGCTCAGTGCCTAAACAGCTACCAAGCCAAATGAAATCTATATGTGTCTATGCTGAATGTATTAATTTCTATTGTATCCATGTGACTGTGTGTTGGTGTTGGGTGCATGGGGTGGGGGGTGATTATGCCAGCTTCGAATCTTATATAGACACTCTAGAGATCACTAAATAAATATACAACACTCTTTCTTCGTTGTTGGAGAAAAGGTTCTCACCGAGTAATCTTTATTTGTTATGTTTTTCATAAAATTATACGATCAGTGATTTTTTTAAATTACTTTCTACATCTAACCACAGTCTTCGTCAAAAGCAGACCAAAATAGGTTTCTATAGTGCCAAAACACCACCACCAACAAACAGCAAATAAATGAAAACAATTTCCTCCCCCCACCAACAACCTACTCTCACGAGTTAAGCAGAGATATTATGCAAATATTCTGACAGTCAATTTTTAAAAATTTTTAAATGTTTATTTTTGAGACACACACACACACACACACACACACACACACACACACACAGACACAGTATGAGTGGGGGAGGGGCAGAGAGAGAGGGAGACAGAATCTGAAGCAGGCTCCCGGCTCTGAGCTGTCAGTACAGGGCCTGATGTGGGGCTCGAAGCCATGAACCGCGAGATCATGACCTGAGCCAAAGTCTGACATTTAACTGATTGAGCCACACAGGCACCCCTCTGATAGTCACTTTGAGCCAAGATATTCAAAGGAGAAAAAAGTAATGATTAAGGAAATAAGGCATCTTGTCTTGCATAATCATTTGAAACATGGAAAAGCTTAATATTACACTTTTCTCATGGGTTGATAGGATGCCATGAAAGAGAGAATAATAAATGAAAGAAAATACAGCACTTGCTTCAAATATTACACAATGTCACTGGGGAGAGGAATGTGAAGTTGCTGTGGGTACCTAAGAAGCATGGACATGAGTAGAACAGACCCACCTCCATTTGATAGATGCTGCTTAAGAATTAAGAATTCCAACTACATAATTGTTAAAGAAATATAATCAGTTAATTTTATAAACAAAAAAGAAGATTTTTCTTTTAATTATGTAATTTTTTTTGTAAATACCTGTATGCCACACTAAATTTCTTAGAGCATTTCATAAGACATCACAACTAAATCAACTTATTTAATTTTTTTAAGAGAGAGAGAGAGAGAGAGAGAGAGAGAGAGAGAGAGAGAGAATCCTAAGCAGCCAACGCAGGACTCAATCCCATGACCCCAGGACCATGACCTGAGCTGAAATCAAGAGTTGGATGCTCAACATACTGAGCCATCTAGGTACCCCGAAATCAAATAACTTAAAAAGCTATATGTGTGTGCAGTATAAGAAGTATGGTTTATGACACGACAGGCTAATTGAAGTGAGCTGCAAAAATGAAAAAGCAATGTATAAATATAGAAGAATCATAATTAATTAATGAAATTTAATCTTTTTAGCTTTGGTATTAAAGAGAAAAACATGAGCTAAACATTTCTGGGGAAATTGATATCTTTGCACCAGTTCTGTTTGTTGTTCAAGGTTCATGTTACTATTCCTTAATGTTCATACGGTTCACATTTTTGGTGCATAAAATAATGTAGTTCTTCTGCACCAAACGAGGACTCTTTTGTTTAACACCTTCTCCCTATTTTCCTATAACTCCTTCTAAACTGAGAGTGCTCCTATCACATTATGACAGCATTGCCCAGTGGAAATGAGCGTGAGCTTTAGAAGACTGATATGGATTCCAATCCAGGATTTACATTTGCAAGCAGAGAAATATTGGGCAAATTACATAACCTCTCTGACATTACATTTCTGGGAAATAAAGGAATAAAAGTTTACAACAACAACAGTAATAATAACAATAATAATAAAAGCCTTCTTTCTCTAAAAGGTTGTTGAATTACAAAAAATAATCTTTGTAAAATGCCTGGTAGAGGATTTTGCCCCCATTATGGTCTCAGTATACTCTCACAATCGTCATTTTACTGGTAATAAATGTAATGTAAATAAATTTACAGCATGAATAAATAATGCATTTTATCTATGGAACAAACACCTGCATTGCTTACTGCAAATTCAGCCAGGAATTATATTAGAATTTCAGCAAGTTTGGATGAGAAACTTGACCAAACTTAAATCTGTTTAAAATCAAAAGCTGTAAATTACGTGATTACTTTCTCAAAATAATTATTTTTTAATAAATGTAAGGATTTTTAAAAATTTATGCTTATAATTAGAAGGCATTAAAATCCACCTTTAAGATCCAAGGTTTCTCTGCTTTAGGTTCTTCTAAGAAAAAGTAGAAAATAAATTTTACATAATTTGCCATTTTAAGGAAATTGGCATAATATTCATGATATTTACAATCTTTCCCTGATGTGGTCTATAGTTCACAGAACCACAATTTAAAATAAAGAAGAGATAAAATATGATCAGTGAATACTATTTGAAGAACATAAGTATCACTGAATTAGATTATGGAAATGAGCTGAACAATATACTATGAACATAGTTATAAGATGCTTTCTAACATAGTATGCAAATGTGGAAATTGCATTTGATTTAGAACCAAATTCTGCCATTTTTAGAATTTACTACCATCAGTGTTCATTTTGCATGAATGTCTCTGCAATATTTTTTATTGTTTTTTTGGACTCCCTTGCTGCATGTCAGGAAGTCTGGATGTGTCACTATTCATTTATTCAATAAAGTATTAATCCAATATTTAGCTATTTTTATTTTTCCCACTGACTATACATTTAAGTCAGTCAATTGTTAATCATAATTAACTACTGTTACAAGGTAGCTGTGAAGGAAATAGTCAGTGGACCTTGGACATCTATGTGGATGAAACTGGAATTAATGGACAACCATTTCAAAGCTTTTATTTTCCTAATTTAAATTGAGTGGGTGGTCCTGAAATCTACTGAAAAATGCTGTCTCCCTTACTTTCTCCTGCACCTATGCTCAAGCATTCCCAAGTTCTCTTAATTGAACCCTTAAATGGGTCACATATTTTCTGACTATTCCTTTAGTTTTCGCCTTAGTTTGAGCCTTCATTGTCTCTCATCAGTATTATTATTTTATCACCCAAAGTGGTTATGGTACCTCCAAGCCTATAGTTTCTTTACCCACATTAGAGTTCTCCTTTCGAAATCAAATCTGATTATGCCACTTCTCTGCTTAAAATTTCTAATGAGTCCCACTGAATCAGAGGACAATCTAAAGTTCTTAATAAAACACACACATATTTTTTTTATTTCATTCCCTGCCACTCTTCCTGTTGAAGCCTATCTTTCAATTATAGTATGGAATGTCTCCAAACACTCCCTTCCCTTCATCTCCCAGTGGCAATGTGTGTATGAATCTTTGATACTCAGCTGAAATGTCATTTATTCCACAAGATGTGGAAGATTCTAGGAAGTTTTCTGAGACACTATCTCTCTTCTTCCAATACATGCTAAGCATATTTCTACTTATTGCACTGTGCTGCAATTTAGTACATTTTTATTTGTCTCATTAAATTTCATGATTTTCAAATATTTTCCTAAAGAAAGTATATCTGGCTTTAAGTATTACCTTATTTTGTGCATAAAGGCATAAAAATGTGCAGATTGTATATATATGATATATAAAAGATGTATAAAAGATATATATGCGTAGAAGATATACATATATATATATATTTCTTATCAGTTAAATACTTCAAAAGGTTATCACTCTTTTCACAGTTAAATATCTCAAAAGGACTAAACATATCTCTCCTGAGATAAATTTTGTTTATTCACTTTACAATAAACTCCCCTTTTCTGACTTCTAAGGTACGTAAATTAGAATACCTATAGTCCTTTTAATTTCCCAAATTAGCTTCCAATCATTCATTTACATAAACCCTATAATATGGCTGTAAAGAAGGTGGCTGACAAATTGCAGCACAGTGAATCTAAATCTATTTTTAGACAATCTGAAGTAATGTTGTTTGTGACAAACGTACAGTGGTTTATTTTATATACCCTCCTAATAATACATGAAGCATGAATTACAGATACAAAGGCATATTAAAAAGGCAACAAAAATAATACACCAACATGTATGAGAAAAGTGAAGTGAAATGGAGGTTGCAAAAAGAAATATATAAAGAAAAGACCCAGAGAGAAAATGGAAAGTCCTGAAAGATAAATTAGCGTATGCCCAAAGGCAATGAATGCCACTTAGTAATAAATATACTGGATATAAAAATGGAGGCAATTAGTATGAACAAGAAAATACAAAAATAATCAAGAATAAGGAATAGCAATATACTGAGTAAGTTGCATGAGATTCAAAACAGGATATGGAAGATTATAAAATGAAGTGAAAGGGGAACAAAATGATAAGAAAGGAAAGGTGGCAAATAAAAGGAAAATTGTAACCATGATAAAGATAAATAAAATGGCATTTTTCAACTGTAGGAAAGGCAAGAGGTCAGACCCTTGAAGAGATGGAAAAGACAATTTATTGACAGCAAAGGTAGAGGAGTTGATAAAACAAAATTAATTCTTTTTCTGCCTCAGTGTCCACAAACAGTGGAGAAGCTCACATGGCGAACACCGGCACACATTTCCCAAGAGATGGGAAAGAAATGTTGAAGGAAATTAAGATTGCTATGGAATGTCTAATCAATGAAGTGTGGTTATTTTTCTTCCACATTTCATCCTATTTAAAAACAATAGGTAAAACTCAACAATATTACTGCTGCACATTGCCTACAAGAAGCATTTCAGAGCTGATGGCTAGTGCCACGGACCTGCCAGCATGTGACAAACATAAATGACACTTTAAAAAATATCTTTAAGAAAAATTGCCATAAACACAAGGCCAGAAGAGTAGGGTTAAAAGAAGTTGCGGAAGGCAGAGAAGTATCTAGGCCATGCTTCATATATTTTATTTTAAAATTAGGAGGAATAAATAATTCTATAACTTGTATTTTTTCCACTAGAGGTTTTTTCTTCAAATTTTAAATGCTGCTTTTAAGTTTATTTGAATTCAATTTCCATATGACTGAAGAATACTTAAGTAACAACTAAAAGATAAGGATTATATAAATAAATTCTTCAAAGAAAATTCACACAAAAAATGACAACATGATCCTGAATGGCTTAATTTGGTGGTATTTTAAATTTATTATCAACACGACAACTTTGACCTTAAGGTAAAGGTTATTTTCTTTGTGAGACCTCTATCAAACAAGCATGGATTTGTGGTCTTGATTTCTATTACATAGAAAAGGAACTGATATCCAAATTTCATCTCATATATATTCTTTTTTTTAATTTTTAAAAAATGTTTATTTATGTTTTAGAGACCGACAGGGCACAAAGCAGGGAGGGGCAGGGAGAGAGGGAGACACAGAATCCGAAGCAGGCTCCAGGCTCTGAGCTGTCAGCACAGAGCCCGATATGCCCCCAATGCGGGACTCGAACTCACAAACCGTGAGACCATGACCTGAGCCAAAGTCAGACGCTCTCAGGCACCCCTCATCTCATATGTATTCTTAAATAGTTATAAAATGATAATAGATTTTCAGGTAGTTTGAATGATATAAACATGTTAACCAGAAACTAAGAGAGCTTTATCTTATTAACGGTCTATCTATTTGACGTAGCAAAGTATTTACTTTATTAAGCCAAGTTCTATTCATAATTTTACAGATTTTCCACAATGTAAATTATTTTTCAGTAGTTTCACAAAAAAAGAATTATTAAAAAAACTGATTCAACACATATGTACACAGGATCTATTTCTTGAAAAAATACCATGTTAGATGCCATGAGGATATGAAATTTGAACTGGAATTTAACACATAAGGGAGAGAACATATATCTGTGCTGATATATCTAAGCAAAGATAGAGAGTAAAACCACCATGAAAGAGGTTCAGATAAAATGCCTAGGAAATCTGGAAAACAGAGGTTGGGACAATAAACCTTTTCAATTAGCCTTTTTTAAAGTTTTAGAATAAAGTGAGTCTGTATAGGTCAAAGGTAGGTCAAAGGTAGGTCAAAGTTAGACAGATGGAAATGTGGAATAAGGAACTTTCCAGAAGAGACGTCAAGAAATCAAAACAGGAGGTGGTAAGGGAGCTAAATCTATTAAATTTCGAGTATGTGCCTGGTGTTTTATACACCTTCCACCATTGATCCTTAGCACATTTGTCCATTAAAGCCAAAACATTGTTGTGATTGTGACTCCACAGAGTAAGTTTTTTACAAGGTAGGTAGGATTTTTCTCATCTTATAAGACAAGCTAGATTGTCTTGGCTAGTTGGCTAACAATTACACAAAAAGTAAGGATTAGAGATCAGGAATAATAGGAAGGTTCGGTGCAGATCATGACACATAATCCTGGAGCGCTTAAAATGCACATCATGTCTGACAGTTGTGGCAATCTCCAGACCGGCGTATCAGCATTTTCCGTGCAGAAACTACCAACCAGAATGAAAGCAGAAGAAAGTTGAATCAAGAATCTAGACATTTCAACCTGAAATTTTTTAATCTGTCAAACTTCTCCAAGACCTAAACTAACAGAATCGTGGGACAAATATTTGGAATTCCTTTGGGAAAGCTTTGGCTGAGCACTCACTCTGTCCCAACAGGTGCTCTGGCTGGCATCTTATTGACATTACCCCTGGGGGATGGGGTGGAACAGAAGCTAAAGATGGAGACAGAAATAGTCATTAGATAAGACAAAAGACGAGAGTTAGGTATCATAGGGTTTTAACAAAAATTAGATGATCAGCAGGGACGCCTGGGTGGCTCGGTCAGTTGAGCATCTGGCTCTTGATTTCGGCTTAGGTCATGGCCCTGGGGTTGTGGGATGGAGCCCCACTCCACACTCAGTGTGGAGCCTGCTTGGAATTCTCTCTCTCCTTCTCTTTCTGCCCCCTCCCCTTCTCATGTTTTCTCCATTTCTCTCTCAAAATAAATAAATAAACTTTAAAAGAAAATTTATAAAATTAATAAATAAAAATTAGATGATCAGTTGTCTTTCATACTACAGAGAATTTTAGAACCGCATTTCATCTCCTTATTCTGACATGCCACACCTCTGTGATAGAAGAGCCAAAGACCACAATGCCATCATACTTCCAACTCCCCTGTCTGCTCCCAGTGCCTCATCGGAATGAAACTCGTTTTTTAAACTAGGTCCCATATCTCATGATCTCCTTTTTAATAGCTTGCTTACATTGTTATTTCTGCTTGAAATGCCTTTGCTCTTTCTTTCTCTCTCTGACTTCCTTTCTCTTTCTCTCTTTCTTTCTTTTTTCCTTCTTTCTTTCTTTCTTTCTTCTTTCTTCCCTCCCTTTCACCCTCCCTCCCTCTCTCTCTCTCTCTTTCATTTCTATCTTTTGTCTCTCTCTCCCTGTATTTTTTCTTCTCTTTTCCTTTCTTTTCTCTTTCTTTCTTTCTTTCTTTCTTTCTTTCTTTCTTTCTTTCTTCTCTTGTTTTTTCTCTCCTTCCTTTCCTTCTTTCCTTTCTCCCTTTTCCCCTTCTTCTTTGTACCCCTTCCCTCTCTTCTCCCTCCTCTTCCTCCTCCTTCTTCATCTTCTTCTTTCTTCTTCACTGTTTGAACATGGCAAATTTCTATGTATACTTCTTGATATTGTAATTCATGACCCTTAACTGAGTCTTCATTGAGGCATAATTTCCTCCTCATCTAAAGTTTCAGCATTTACTTGGTACCTATAATATGTAACATGTAATTGCCTTGGACGTATTTCAAACATTATGCTCATGTTTTATATCTTTTATTAGACTTCAGGTTTTTCAGAAAGTACTTAGTATTTCTTGAATGAATGAATAAATAAGTCGTGAAATGTTGGATTTCCCCTTCTCAAATGATCCCTAAACCATTTCTGTGAGAAGACAAAATAATTTCCAAGTAAATGTTCAAGGAAGGAAAAAAAAAAGAATTTTCCTTAATAGCATAAGATTAAGGTAGATCTATGTGTAAAATAAACCAAGTAATCTTACCATAAGCTAATGTTAACGAAGACCTATTCATTGAAATTTCTAAGATTAGAGAGAGCATTATTCAGAAGTCTGTTAGTGTATATAATGGGCTACTGTACATTTTCTCATTTCTGCTATTATTTCCTTTTGACTTCTACTTCTCTGGCTTTTTCTTCTTGGAAGAAAAAACTGCAAGAGGAGATTTTACTTCATCAGCACTCCATAGGACAATATCAGATACTTTGTAAGGTCCTTCTCTACTCTAGCAACCCATATATTTTGTTAATGCTTGCTTATGTATATCACTAATTGCTCTAAAATTTAAGACAAAATTCATAGTTATTCTTCCACTGTTCATTAATTACTAGCAATCCTTAAATTCATAATGGTTTAGATTTTACTCATTCACATGTATTTCCTTTGTGATTTGCTATTTCATTCACCTAGCCAGAATATCCTGAGTTTCTACTGTTTGGGACCTAGATCTATATGCTGAAGGCACTGCAATGAACAAGACAGGCAAGTTCCATTTTGTGACAAAGTTGGCATTTTGGTGAGTTTGAAGAAGACAGACAAATGAGACCGATTAACAGACAAACAAATGGAAATATATGATGGTAGGTGTTATTCAGAGTATTAGAATAGTACAATGTGATAGCAAAGGACTAAGTGGCTACTTTCAGAAATGGCAACCCTTGGCAAACAGATGAAATTTGAGTGACAGAAAGGAGAAAACTAAACAACGATCAAGAACAAGAATGTTCTAATCAGAGGAAACAGTAGGGGCGTACCTGGTAGGAGAAAAGGAAGTTAACATGTCCAAGAAAATGAAAGAACAGTGTGGCTGGAGCAAAGTGAGAAGAGAGGGGATGGGTTGAGATGGGACAGAATATTTAGAAGGAATCATGTGGGGTGTACTAAAACAGGAATTAGATATTGACATTTTATTCTAAGTACAATAAAAATTATTGGAAAGCCTTGACCAGGTAAATAGCATGACTTCATTTACACATTTAAAAGATCACTCTGGCTGCTATTGAAGAATGGATGATAAGAGGCTTAGAACAGAAGTATGGGACAAACTAGAAGATTATTATAGTATTGCAGACAGGGATGATGGTGACCTGGACCCAGAATGTTTTAATGAAGATAGAAAAAGGTAGATGCATCCAGGATGCTTTGATGTAGGTCCAAGCGGTCGGACTGATGATTTGATTGGGTTGGGTTTAGATAGGAGTCAAGAATGAGTCCTAGATTTTTACCTCGAACCACCAAGTGGTTTGAGGGTGCGTTTATCATGATGGTAAATACCAAGAGATAAACAGATTTGCATGGAGAGGAAAACATGTATTCTTGTTTAATCTTGTTTAGGATACGTATAAAACATCCAAATGGAGACAACAGAGAGGCAGTTGGATGTATAGGTCTGGAAATCTATGGTCAAGACTGGTTGTAGAGATTTGAGTGTAGGTAGCATGTAGATAATAATTTCAAGCCATAGCAATGAATAAGATCAATTATGCAATCGTAGATATTAAGGAGATAAAGGGGTTGAATACTGAGCTCTGCGTGACTACAAGTAAGAGGTGGAGAGGAGGAGGCAGAAACCAAAGATATAGAAGAAACATCCATGACAGCATGATGTCAAAGAAGCCAACAGAAGAAATTTCAGGAACAGAGAGGTCAGCTGTGCCAAAAACTGCTTTTTGCCACATAGTTGCCAAGGCCTTGGAGATGCAAAGAGGAATAAATCTAATTCCTGAACTTAAAGTTCATATTCAGACTGGGGAGACAGAGAAACAGGCAATTTCACTCTGATGCATCATAATTGTGATAGTTTACGTTGTTATGGAAGCACTTTAGAAGAACATATCCACCAAGAACTTGAGGGGAATAATTAGGAATGGCTCTTTGCAGGGTGTGTCGTCTAAGTGGAATATAAGAAGGCGTTTGATGAGAGAAAAATGAGAAGATGTGGCATTGTAGGAGAGCATAGTTTGTGAAAAACCAACAAAAGGATACGGTGCAAAGTTTGGTGACTATAAATATAGGTATGCTTCTGGGATGGATAGAACTTAGATGCAGGATAGGATATACATACATACATACATACATACATACATACATACATACATAATACATACATACATACAGATAGAGATAAGTATAGGTATAGGTAGAGATTAGAGATAGAGACAGAGATAGAGATAGATATATATAGCTAAAAAGATAATCAGGGGCCAAATCATGGAGAGCTTTAAAAGTTATCATGACAAGTTTGAACTTTTTTTCTGATGACTATTGAGAATCATGGAGGAATTATGAAAAGTGGACAAGAGGAACACAATTTGCATTTTAGGATAATCTCTCTGGCAGACGGCCCCAAAAGTATGCCTTAATGTGAGTCAAGAAGGCTGATATGATTATTTAGGAAACTGTTAGAAATTCAATCAAGAAATGATGACCTACCTGAACTAAGGAAAAGGAAGTAGAAATTTCTAAAATCTTACTTAAATCCATCAAAGTCCCTATAGTTTATAACAGATCTTAAATAGTAAAGATAGGCACTATTTATAATTAAGATAAAGGATAAGTTTGAGCCAATAAATGGAGCCCCTTAACTTGGAACTTGGTCAGCAAAAAACTGGTAAGTAATTCCTGACAGATGGTAACACAGAATCTTCCATGACCATTAACATCAAGATCTCTGCTTTATGCTTCGTCCAAGAGACACAACTTCTGACAATGTAGTCATTTCCAATTCTATAATAGGTCATTTGCCATAAAAGCACTATTTCCTTTTAAGGAAATACAGAGGTCTCTCTTAATTAATAATGTTTGTGATAATGTTGATGGAAAATATAATAATTATTTGGAGGCTTTATATACCACATAAGAATTGGCATATGCCTCTCTGCAGCTTAATAGGTAACATATCAAAATGCTGAAGACTTAACTAGAGATCAGAAGCCACCTTGAAGGACATTGATAAAATGGATTTTTAATTCAATCTGCAGCACAGTTTTTGCTTGTGTAGCTCACTTCTGCTTTTTACTTACTCCCTAGTGTCTACAGATACAGTCCTTCTTTTTGCTCAATTCTGGGACCTTAGTTCCCCCGCCAAACATGGGACCCATGCATGATACATAGCAATGGGTATTTCTCATGGCTTTGTCCTGAGACATGGTGAATGTTACAAAATTTTGCTTGGAGGCTTATATTTGAAACATTTCCCATTGTTAACGTCTCAATTTAATTTGGCCAAAATATGTTTCAAATTAGGTATCAAAATTATGCAATGGAAGATTTAAAACATAAAACATTAAGAACCCATATAAATGTTCATCCTGTTAACTGGTGTCAAGTTTTGCCTGAACCACTTACTTGGTAATTAATTATGTATTGCCCAGAGACATCACCTGTATTGTGCTACTCATTGGCACTTAACTCCGTTATTTACCTCTTCAGTTTGTCTCTCCAGTTTCACATAGTCACAGAATGTTGCGTAGGTGATCAATACACTAGAAATCACCAGGCAAATACTGTAGTTGTATGGATGAAGAAATTGGGGTCCAGAGATGTAAAACTTCTTTGTGTTGTCTTCAGTTCTTAGTAAAATGTCTTCCATCCTTTTTTGTTGATTTGATTTTTAAGTTGTCGAGGCCCACATGGTCTAGATTAATCATTTGATATTAACAGAAATTTGATTTCATACGAAACTTGCATTGCTAAAAGGGACCTTTAAAGTTTTGTTTTGTTTTGAGATTTTTTCCTTCTCATCTGAAAACAGAAATCACATTAACTCAGTCTCCTCCAGGTCTGTTTGAAAGCCTATGAAATTATCCCTCCCTCAAAAAAAAAAGAAAAAAAACTAGATGGATGTAAATATCATAAGATCTGTCTTCATTTCAGGTTTAGGAGTAAACTATTTTATGATGCCATTTTACAGTAAAATTTTCCTATTAAAACCATGAAACATTTGTTTACTATAAATATCAATTATATATTTGGGAGCTTACTTTTCCAATGTAGACTAAGATGAAAATTTATATGGATAAAAACTTTATATAATATTTAGCAATGTATTAACATTGAAGATTTTTGCCCTTGCATATACTTTTATAAATACTGACCTGCACGTATTGCATATCGAGACACATTTCTTAATTTCTAGGGTGAGGTAGAAAAAGATGTTTCTACAATTCTTAAAATGTGTTTCTTGGGGCACCTGGGTGGCTCGGTCACTTGAGCATCTGACTCGATTTTAGCTCACGTCAGCACGGTTCTGGGGTTCAAGCCTTGGGTCGAGCTCTGCACTGGCAGTGCAGAGCTTGCTTAGGATTTTCTCTCCCCCCTTCTCTCTTCTCCTCCTCCACACTCCCTCACTCTCTCCCACTCTCTCTCTCAAAATAAATAAATTTAAAAAATAAAATAAAATGCATTTCGTCACATCAATTTTTGAAGAACAGTATTACCGGGAAAGGACATGTTGAGGGATCAAGGGCACTGGTAAGAAATGAATTCCAAGGAGACTCATAAAGAGAAGAAATTAAGATGTTTCCTAAGTGTAAATAAAAAAGTAAATACTTTTCAAAAGAGGGGGAGCAAAAGAGAATAATGGAAAGATTCATCCCAAAGTGGAGTGTTCAAGTTATTCAGACATATGAGCAGAGTTGATACCATTCTGTCAACTTGGGGAATGTTGGTGGTGCAATGGCCTAATGAAAGGCTATAGGACATTTGCTCAAGTTAATGGACTTCAATGCAAGTGTACATAAGAATGATCTGCAAGGGAAGAGTGTAGCTTAAGAGAATGAGGACCATGAAAATTCAGTGGAGACAACTAAGGGATTTTATTATACGCACTAAGTAGACTGAAAAACGTTTTTAAAAAAATATTTGTGGTATAGCACCAGCCATAATCAAAAGATTTTGCTTATTCTTACATCAGATTATTATGTAGATAGTACATGTGTAAGTCAATCTCACACGAGTGGAATAAGTTGATATCTTATATATGTTTTGTTTTATATGAATTACTCCATGCTATCAATTTACTAGATATGTATACATTTTATCAGGTTTTTTTTTTTACATTAAACAGATGGTACTTACTATCCCTTTTATTATAAATGATTAGAATTTGGCTACCCACTCA
The DNA here is from genome assembly GCF_014898765.1 of Herpailurus yagouaroundi. Taxonomy (NCBI): domain Eukaryota; kingdom Metazoa; phylum Chordata; class Mammalia; order Carnivora; family Felidae; genus Herpailurus; species Herpailurus yagouaroundi. The sequence goes on along the minus strand of NW_024412395.1, from coordinate 26,536,152 downwards.
ATATTTTTATTTTGTCTTTCTGAGTCATAATGTCTGTGTTGATGATGAACCCCACTCACACATATAAAAACATACATATACATGCATAAGTATTACATTATATTTAGAAAAAATT
>NW_024412395.1:26526099-26536027 GCF_014898765.1 Herpailurus yagouaroundi | reverse complement strand
ATATCCTATAAATACGCCTCATGCACGAAATATTTTCCTTCTATAAGGTCCAGGTTTTTAAGGGGTGGGGGGAAGCCTTTTTCTATAAAACAAATGCTTCCTCTTTCCTGTTTTTTACTTTATATACTTCCTTTCAATCACAAAAATATAATTCCCTTTATATGTATTTTTGCATCATGTCATATTAAATGTGGCTTTTCATTATTGGTTTTGATGATTTTTGAAGATTTTTGTATTTAGATGGCATACACATTTTCAATCATGTCTTAATTACTTTTAAAAATGCTGCACTGGCTGAGGGACAAGACAGATAACTTGTTAAGCATTTGAAATTTCTGAGCTGTTTTCTCAGTTCTGGCAGTCACTACCCAAGTCCAGATTGTAACCTCCTTTCTGCCTCCAAAGCCTGCCTTGGCTCCGTGTCCAGTGAGGGATTATGGATTTAGCAAGGAAGGTAAGTGTGACTACAAGCATTGGCTCACCATCTGCTCCCCAGCAGAGCATGGGCCAACCTGCATCGCCTGCAGCAAGACCAGGGCACTGTTCTCCAGCCAGCCCCTTTCCACCCTGGCTCCAGACACACATCACATTCAGTCAGATGATTAGGTCTAAGTAGTCCATATGCAACAGAATATTTTTCCTAAATACCAAAATGAAAACAAAATGAATGCCATTTTTTCCTTCTCCTTACTCGATACATCAAGTTTTACACAAATAAATACTCTCTTAAGGTTTATGCAAATTATAGAAAAATAAAACTATGCATTATTTAGCAGTTCTCCTATTTCAAGATCTAACAGACTTTATTCACAGCATGTTTTTCCCTAGTTTATGCTGGCCTTCTTTTCTGATTCGACTTTTTAATTCATCTTTTTAAATTATTCCTTTTTAAATCATTATCTTATGCGTCTTCATAGATTTTCGTGTATTAATCTATTATTAATTTTTACTATACTCAACTTAATCTTAAATTGTTTAAAGCTCTTTTAAGAATAAACACTGGCCTATGTTTTAAAGATAGCTTGTACTTGAACATTTTGCACATTTGATCCAATAGCCTCACTCAAACTTAACTGTCAAATAAATTATAATTTTATTATGGGCATTTTATGCGTAGAATAATCAAGCATTGAACAGGAAAGTTAACCTTTGGGTTCAAGAATCAAGATTATTTTTCAGTTCTCAAGAACTAAGTATTTCTAGGCACCTACATTAACACATTTTATTTCTTTCTGGAATTTATCAATGATATGCTATTACACATTTTTGTATTTGTTTCAGGTCAAGTGCTTTAAAAAAAAAAGATTTCCATAAATAGCAGAAAAACACGCAGTTGAAAGTAGCTTTCTGCTTCCTTTAGCCCTGTTGCTGATTTGAGCTCACAGAGTGAACATGAAAATAAGCTGAACAAACATCTCACCCTTTTTACTTAAACTGTTGTCTGCCTGACTGCTGAATGCACACAGAAAACAATCTAAAATTGTATAACCCATAATACAGTATATTAAATTACAACATTGGTCAGTAATGGAAACTTATTCCCAGATATGAATTATTTACAGCCCATTTAAGTAATCCATATTCAGGTGTGGCAATGAAAAAAAGTGCAACATAAATCTTTAATGCTGACCGGTTGAGAGAGCAGAGCTGAGGATTACAGACATTTTAAAGAAAAAAACTAAACGAATTGATATAGCCTGTTCAGTGGCTTACTGCAGCAGCGTGCTAATAAATTGACGGATGGCATGTCAGGGGTAGGAGTTGAAATTCCAGCATTTCTAACTAAGGAGGGATCTAATATCAGACTACCAAAATAAGGAGTTTCTGAACCTGGTTGCCACAGGAAACAGCCCGCACATCTTTTTGTATACGCAAGTGTTCAAAATATCTTATTTTAACAGGAAAATCCATGAAGGATTTCTTTATTTTAATTAACTCAGTAGCTGCATTAGTAATTTCAGCAAGCCACATAGATTGTGTTGTAAAACAGAGAGGGTGTATTAGAGGTAAGCTTTTCTTTTCCCTTTTCAGGGAGTTGGGGCCAATGCCTTATTTTGGGAAATAAACTTAACAAAGAAATCCCTTTAATCCTATTTTACATTTCCATAGTATATAGAATGGAATTCATCAACCAACCTAAAGGGGGAAAAGAAGCAAACAACTTCTGGAGTGTTTCGCACCATTTTTTATACAAATTGTGCAAGTTGTTAGCTACTTCAAACTGAAGTACAAAAGATCATGGGTGGAGGGAGGCTTTCACATTGCAATTTCTTTTGTTTCCTGGAGCAGTACCTATATTAATTCATCTTACAAAGATCATTGCTCAAGAACTAAATTTTGCATATATTAGAAAGCAGAATTAGCATTGCACTGTGTACAACATTCCATGCTAACTTCTCTCCAAGCAACCATTAAAGGTCATGTTTTGACGACTGAATGGCATGTCGGCACCTTGGTCCCCTGGAGAGGCATTCCCCAGGTACATGCAAAAGGTTATTAAATTACCTTCCAAGCAACACTATCTCTTCGGATGAAAATAATTACAGGCTTTTAGAGGCATCAGAATGCTTTCTTTCTTTCTTTCTTTCCTTCTTTTTTTTTTTTTTTTTTTTTTAAATTAGATGAAGATGCGGTACCTAATGACCGTTTTTGTGTGTGAGTCATATAGCCTGTCAGCGGTGACAGGACAAATGAGCGTAATGGCATAGCTTAAAGGGGAAAGGTTCATCTTAAATAGTGACAAATAATATTTAAATGGCATTGTTGGAGACCCATCATGCTTGTAAAATGTAGTTTGTATCTCTTCTTCATCCTTTAATTTCATCACTGTCAAATGGCATTAGCTGTTAACATGCAACATCAGGTGCAGATATAATTTTTAACTGTTAAATGTGCCCATGACCAAACATTATGCATCTTGATTTTTCCTTTTTTTTTTTTTTTTGTACTTGGGTAACTCATTCCATAATTCAAAAAAAAAAATGTATCTAAGGGATCTGAGTCTAAAAGATGTCTTTACTAAGCGGAAAAAATAATAGCTTCAAAGTATAATTCCTTGAATGTCATTCTTGTTGTCAAGGTTCAAAAATGGAAAAGACTTCATTTTTAGGCTTAATGCAATTAGCAGATTGGGAGTATCATGAGCAAGATCCCAGATGCAGCGCTTTGGTCAAAATAGTCATGGGCAAACCAATATAATGACACATGTATTATGTATTCTTGGAGTATGCTGAAGCATAAAATGGATTGCCTTTTAAAGCAAATATATAACTTCAAATCCATGTAATAGGGTGAAGTACATCATTGCAAAGTGAGATTTTTCTCGTCTATATCTAGCTATGGAACTTGAACACAGTTAACCAAAGGTGAATTCTAACCTTTAAATTTTCTTGAGATAATATGTGCCACAATGAACATAAGTAACCACTGAGATATCCCATGCACAGAATTGCAGTTCTAATTTCAAAACTTTCATATAATGCCTTCTAATTCTTAAATATTTTTACACAGCTTCATCACATTTATTGCTACTTTATTTTCAGATCACTTAAGCCAAAACTGGAGACAGTTTAGGTACCTTTGAGTTGTTAAAAGTTATAGCCAATTTTCTGAAAAATTATACCAGCTAAAAACACAACATTAAATATTTACCCTGTTGGATGTTAAAAAACGCTTACAATGAAAAATGTTCACATATTGACTATTCAAAATGGCCTTCACTTTGAAATTGTGAAATGGAAGGGATTGCAGATGTACAAGAATAAATATAAAAACAAATGAGTTGACTTGAAGTGTTGCCGGCTTTCATAAACATGCTACTGCAATAACATGTGACATTAATATTTAATTACAAAAGCACTGCTGCAAAATCTTTGAAATTAATGTTTTGCAAAATTAACATTCAGTGCACAGAAGCAAAGTCGTTCCAGGCGCGACTGTGATTAACAATGCCATTCACTTTACATATTATATTAATATATTATTCAAGCTACGAATTAACACCTCCTAATTTAAATAAGGTGCTACATATCATGATGAGCTAAAATGCTTTTCTTAAAATGGCCCGTCTGATTTTAAGCAATCTGTGTTTATCATTTAATATTTTGTTATTGAATACTGTTCTCCGTAAAACTCCTTCTACTTTAATTTCAAGCAGAGGAGACCTCATTAAACGGATGCCTTCCGTTTCTAGGATTGTTAAGCCATTTGAACCATATTTTGTTTGTTAGCTAAGCCAGCAGTGCTGAAATACTACTGTGGGTATGAGTGTGTCCTTAGGCAGCCATACTTTTATTTCAAGGTTCTAAGAGATCCTTTCAAGCAACGTGCTTCTTTGCTTTCAACGAGACACTTGTTTGCACAAATAGCTCCACTATCATTGTGTCACAGATTTCTACATGTTCACTCCGACCGAGGTAAGCGCAGCTCTTTGGAAGGAAGAGCTGCAGTCTCAAAACCCTACCTCCTATACGGTACCTGAGAGCTCACCAGTTTCCTCTGAAAGTGAGAAGACACTTGGACATGATAGGCATTTGTTTTAATCTACAACTGTGGGATAATTGTCGTTCCTGTTAGGAATACATGTGGGGGAAGTAGTTCAGGGGGCCATTTAGGTTTTACTGAAGTCAATGCAAACAAAGGGCTTTTATTTTCAGAAAAATGATCCCAAAGCCCATAGAGTCACACTGTGGAAAGCACCATTTAGAGCCTTAAATGCTTGTTCCATCACTACAACTTTGGGACACCAGATTTCAGTGAGTTGGTTATTGACATTCCCGAACTGAAAAACAATTATTGACATTCTAAGGAAATGTTTAGCAATACGAAGCAGTTACTAAGACACCTCAGAATAAGTTCAGTGTGTTCTGGAACAGTTTTTCAGGTATATTTCCTTAGTTTTCAACCAATCAACAAGTATATTGACATTGGGCTGCACCCATTTCATAATTTTAGATCCCTGGAATGCAAAGAAACTTTTGCTTATCGGTTTCGAGTTGAAGACTCATAGGCAGTATTTCTAGATATCTCTGTCATGTCATGATTCCTACTCAGGTTCTTGATTTATGTAACTGGATTTGAGATTCTCAAAAACTAGAAAAGTCCGAGAAATGCAAAATCACCTTTACACCATACACTATGCAGCCTAACTATAGGGTGTAGAGACTAACCTATTAATCAACAGGGTATCGATACACTGGTGCACTCTCCCAGTTTGCTGCAAAAGCAGGGAAACTATATCTCAACAAGTTTCTCTTAAAGGCCTGGCCTCATCTCAGCCTTACCTTAATGCCAATCATTTCTTGCTCTGGAACCTTCTAATTTTCTAAAAGGCATTAGCAGATCTAGTCCTTTTCTGAAAAAGAATATTTCTTTAAATTATTTTATGAAGTTTAGTTCTGATTCAATATTTTGTGTCATTTCAACAGTATGAGAAACCCTAAATTTGAAAATTGAGAGTACTTAGAAGTAAAATTTGAACATAATGGTGTTGATATTAATTATGATGCCATGGAAATTTCAAAGACCGTCTGTCCACTCTTTAAGGAAGATAAGTTACTGGGTAACATATTTTAGTATTCAATTAGCAGATTCATAGACAGTGGAAGAAATTAGAAATTTTGACATGACTCAGATTATATATGTGTAAGTAATCTGCCTATCCCTTTCATAAAGAAGAAAAGCAAGTCTTGAAAAAATGATTTGCAGAGTGAATTGGGTTCTGCAGTATATAATCCAAAGAGAAAAGGGATTATTCTATACTTATATAATTTTTTAAAAAGTGAGTTAGGGAAGAAAATGTTTTTATGCTGAACATCTTACATTCTTTTTTTAATATTAATTTGTATTGTGACTCTCTGTGAGGGTAGTAATGTACACAAACTTTCTCTAACTTATTTGGCCATGGATAATTCTTCCATAAAGCATCAAGGAGACCAGAAGCCACATTTTAGAAAATACTACTCTAAAAAATAATGCTAATAATGAATGATTGAAATTAAACCTCAAATATTTAGGTGATTTGAAGAGAACCACATTTTAAAGATTATTGTTTTATTTCAATGACTGTAGAAGGTAGGATAAGGCAAATCTAGTAAAGGTCTATTAAAACCTAAAAATATAATTTTCTAGTAGTAATTTCTTGAGGATATCTATTGATTTCTTTATGGTGATAGTACATAAAGAAAGCTCTTTGTATGGGGCGCCTGGGTGGTTCAGTCGGTTGGGCATTGGACTTCAGCTCAGGTCATGATCTTGCGGTTTGTGGATTTGAACCCCATGTCAGGCTCTGTGCTGACAGCTCAGAGCCTGGAGCCTGCTTCGGATTCTGTGTCTCCCTCTCTCTGCCCCTCCCCTGCTCATGTTCTGTCTGTCTCTCTCTCAAAAATAAACATTAAAAAAAAATAAAAAACAAAAAAGAAAGCTATTTGTATAAATTTTCCCAAACTATAAATCTCTTTGGAAAATGTACCATAAAAACCTGAAAGTCATTAAATATGTTAAGATATTCTATGCCAAAGGCAATGGGGGTAAAACTTTTAAAACTGTGCATTAAATATGAATCAAAGCCACAAAGTATTGTTATAATGATGGTTGGAAGGTAGGGACATTCTGGGTGAAGCTTTGTCTTAATTCTTGATGAATGGTGTAAGTTTCTAACAATTTTATCGAAGGTAATACATTCTAAGAGATCCATGTCTTGTGAATAAACATATACTATAAGTGATGAATCGGTCCTATAAACACTCCTCTGATGATTCATATATTTGGCTATTTTATACATAGCAATATCATAATTAGACTCTATGATACTTTCAGGAATAAATGCCATTCTCTTTTACCTATGATAGAGATATCATATTCCTAATTCCATGCCATGTTACAGCAAAGTTCCAGGGCACCAAGAGTAGTTCATCTTCTAAATGCCAATTAGCAATAAGTTCAATCTTATCGATGTAGACACAGGATTGAAAAATGGGGAATCTTCTGACATTAATCCTCCCACCACAAGTTGGCTGCTTAATTGCAAGTGATAGTAATTATAAATGCCCAAATTCAGGCCACTGTCACAGTCATCATGTACCCCCACCCCAAGTTAAAAAGCCTTTCCTTTTAGAAGAAATGGACCCCAATAACTGGTGATTCTGCCCACCTGGGTAAAGTTCTGTTCATCATGGTAAACATACTTTGTCCAGTAAAGAATTTTGCTTAATGAAGGAAAAATTTGGTTAATAATGTTATAGTCAGAAGTTCACTAGTCTTGCTTTGTCCTTCTGCACCTTTCCTCCTCTTCACTCTCCCTCTTTCTAGGTGAAAATCAGCTTTGAAGTAGCAGTTCTTTGCTGGACAATTCCCTGATGATACTAAAGGACCCAACAGAAGGATGTGCCCTGTCAGAAACCTGTATAATAATGGTCCTTCAAAATAGTTTTCTTATTAGTTGATTGCTTATGGCCATTTTAGATGAAGGCACCAACACAAAACTGTAAAACAGACCAATAGGCTTCTCGTATGCTAAATAGCAAGTAGGAATTCATACTAATGCACATACTTTTTACATTTTTTACTGGCAAAAGTAGCCTCTGCATACTTTATCCATTCTTAAACTGTTAACTTTAATGACTGCGGCGTGTCTACTGACCTGATGTCTCCAAATTTCCTCTCACAGGCCCCTGATGACATTCTGGGCACAATATAAACCACATACTTTCAGATAGGCCTTAAATACATACTATCACATAACGGACATTTTAATAAAGCCCAGGAAAATACATAAAGAGAGCAGTGACAGTTGACTAAATGTTTTATATTTTCTATTTGCTCCTTGAGGCCCATCTAATTACAAAGTAAATAGTTTCATAAATTAGAAAAATAAATGATATAATAAAATATTGAATGAATTACCATCTCCTAAGTGATTCTAACTTGTCTTTAATATAAAACCAGTTATGACCTATTTTTGAGGGTACTAGCTTTACTTTTAAAAGGCAAACATTTTTCTTACATTCATTAAAGTGTGAAGTTCTACGTGAAATGTCCTAACTATCATAGACTTTAAAGCTCAGGCAAGTGACAAAAGTCTTTGGTTATTCAAGTGAGAATACCTATTAGGAGACACAAGATGCCATATCAGTAAATCAAAGATATGTTGTATAAAAACATGCGAAAAATTAAGCTAATTATGAACACGAACAGGCAGGTTTCTTTTAAGTGACTTTCATTTATGGAGGAGGGAGGTAGATATTCTGACAATAAACAAATCTGCATTATTTGTGTTGGCAAAATATATTTTTGTATGCCCCCTCTCCATTTTGTGGGGACATAAACAATAATTTGAAAACTAATAAAAAACTAATATAACTAATGACAAATTATTATTGCTATCATCACAAGGAGACACTCTGTAATTAGTGTTTATTTTAATGTGTTTGTTCAAAATGGCTTATACATTTTAATATAACAATATTAACTGCCCCTGAGTTTCAGTTGAAATAGGACTCATACTCTTTTTCTACCAATCTTAATATTTTATAATCTATATGGATATCCTTCCAAGAAGCAGAGAATAAGATGGCATAAATATATTACAACAGAAAAACTGAGCCCTAGAAAGGTAATACATGTGCTCAAACATACACAGTGATTTGTTAAGCCAAGGTGAGAATTCGCATTGCTTGATCCAGATTCATTCATTGCCTTCTACCTGAACTTTGGAGTTTACTGTGGGACACAGGAAAAACAATAATCCTCCCATAGAGGGAAATCATGTCATCAGACCAGGACAAATGATATTTATTATGCCTCAAGAAGTTTTCATAAAAGTCTAGTTCTCTAAATAAATGAAAACACTTTTTTTAAAAAAAAGGTAGAATGCACCAATTGGCAGCAGAAGAGATACTTTTAGAAAGTGGCCATCACCCAATTTCAACATAAGAAACTGAAATACTTTGGAAAATTACAAGCTAGATGACTACATCATTTACCATCTTTAAGAACGAAGAGAAATTAACGTATACTATTAATATATATCATTAAGGGACATGCATTCATCCTAAGAAACTGGGCAGAATTACTGCTACTGAAGAGAAGACAGGAAATGAAGACTTCTTGGAGACAGCAGTAGGCTTCCATGCCTCTTAAATAGACTTTGATGAATTGATCTTGTTTCAACAATAGTTGATGCTTTCAGCAGTTCCTTTTATCCTCTCACTCAGATCGATCTAAATTTCTGAGGAGTTCAGAATGAACATTTTCATTGGCCAGCTTTCCTAAATGTTGACCAGATGAACAAATGAAAAGGCAATCCTCAAGTTTCTTCTGAACAACTTCCAGCAGTGTGAAGCAAATCAAAGTACAATGCCATAGTGGTTGAAGCTTCCTACTCCCTGCTTTAATTTCTCCCTATAAAAGATATTTTGCACGTGTTGTACGGAATATGTTCAGAGTTATTTCATTCCTTTCCGAACCCAAATTTTTCTTATAGGCAAAGTTCTTTAGAGTTTTACTACCTGAAGCCACATTTTAAGAAAAGTTATCTTCTAAGTGTTCTAATTTTAGAAGTTATATAGATTTTTTTAAATATCCATGTAAACAAACATCATAGTTAAGAAGCACATTATATGGAACAGAATATCCTCTGATTTAATTTACTTTTCCCGTTTCAGTATTTGGAAGATGATATTAAATCTCCATTTAAAAAGAATTTGGAGGGGCGCCTGGGTGGCTCAGTGGGTTGAATGACTGACTCTTGATTTAGGCTCAGGTCATATCACTACCCCCCTCACACACACCCTCACCACCCCCCTGCCCCCGCCTAGTGTAGCACCTGCTCTCTCTCCCCCAGGCCCCTCTCCACTTGCACACTCTCTCTATCTCTAAAATAAAAAATAAAATAAAATAAAATAAAATAAAATAAAATAAAATAAAATAA